>NC_133666.1:439305408-439385408 GCF_037893015.1 Macrotis lagotis
ATTATGACTTTCAGGTATTCCAATAATTTTCAAATTATCTTTCCTAAGTCTGTTTTCCATATCAGTTGTTTTTTTCAATGAGATATTTCACATTTTCTTCTAATTTTTCATTTTTTTGGTTTTTAAGTATTGATTCCTGATTTCTGGTAAATTCATCAACCTCCCTGAATTCTATTCTTTGTCTGAAGAATTTATTCTCCTCAGAAAGTTTTCTTATCTCTTTTTCCATCTTGCCAATTTTGCTTTTTAAAGCATTCTTCTCCTCAAGAACTTTTTGAACTGTTTTATCCATTTGACCTAAGCTGTTTTTTAGCAAGCTATTTTCTTCAGCATTTTTTTGGATTTCCTTGACTAAGCTGCTGACTTCATTTTCATGTTTTTCTCCTGCATCTCTCTCCTTTCTTTTCCCAGTTTTTTCTTCTAACTACCCTCATTTGATTTTCAAAGTCTTTTTTGAGCTCTATCATAGCCTGAGCCCAATTTCTGTTTTTCTTGGAGTCTTTAGATGCAGGAGCTTGTGCTTCCTCATCTTCAGATGGAGTATTTTGATCCTTCTTGGGCTCATTTGCAAAATATTTCTCAATGGTCTTCCTCTTGTTTCTTTCTTCATTTTCCCAGCCTAAGCCTGTTTTTGGGGGGTGCTTCCTGAGCTTTTGGGACACTCCCACAAGGGTCTCAGTGTGTGAGGTTCTGTCCTCCCTCCTGGTCTGTGAATGACCATAAGCGCCCCCCCTCTGCCATGGGGCTGAGGTGGGGGGGGGGGCCTGCTGTTCTTTGGGGGGGGCCTAGACTGGGATCAGGATCTGAATGTGGTCAGAGCTCCAGAGTCCTGTTTCAGGGGCAGAGGACAGAGCTCTGCAGTCTCTCTTCACTCCCCTCCCTCAGCTCAATGGGCTCATGCCCTGGGGGCTCCTGCTTACTGGCTCCACCTGCTTCTGTTTCTGGGTCTAGGCTGCAGAAAGACCAAGCTGCTGGTTGTGTGCCCTGAGGGCTGGGCTCCACGTGCTGGCTCTGGCAGAGGTCCCCTGCTGTTCCCCCACTTTGTGCCGGTGCTCCCCAGGGTGCAGCTCAGGAGACTCCCCCGCTGCTGTGAGCTGAGGCTCCCAGCGCCCTGGGGCTGCCTCCGGGAGGCTGAAGTTCTTTGGCTCTGGTGGGCCACCCCTCTGGTGGGCCGCCCCTCTGGCCCCGGGGAGCAGAGCCTTTCTGCTCTTTTCCAAGTTACCTTGAGTAGGAGAACTGCCTCACTGGGTCCCTTTGTGGGTTCTGTCTCTCGAAAGTTTAGTTAGAGTCCTTAGTTTTTTAGTTTTTATCAGAGAGCTCCTAAGACTTGATCCCTTCATGTCTCCATTTTGGCTCCTCCCACTAAATTTCTTTTAATAAACATTTAGCCGGCTCTATATCTTTATATAGATATGCAAGGTGCTGGTCAGAAAGCCGAAATAAAAGTTAGGTATCACACAGACCCTGCACTCAAGACATTTATAAGTAGGATCCTTTCTTAGTTGTGACCTATCAAGGTCATACTCTCTTTGTCTTCTGTCAGATGGAAACCACTCATGGCTTTTTGCTTCTGTAACTTTTTAAATAAAATTACCTTGCATTCTTGAAGACTTTTTTTCACTGATATAATTAACTATGGATATTCCTCAAAGCTTATTTCTAAACTCTGTATGTATAGAATACCCTGTAAGGAGCTCATCTATTTCAATGTCTTTAGTTACCACAATATGTCATTGAAACCCAGCTTCTAATTTCCTTAATGGATGGCACATCATAGAATGGATTGAATGCTGTATTCAGAGACAGGAAGATTTGACTTTTAATCCTATTTCAGAAAGTAGATAATTGTCTGACTGAACAAGTCATGGAATGTCTCATCTGCCACAGGAAGTATTTCTGAAACCCTTTTAATTTTAGTTTATTTTAATTTTAATGATTTTCTTTATATCCAGTGGATAAATTGTTTGTACATATTTGTTTGCTTCTTGTTTCTCCCATTGTACTGTATTTTGCTTTTTTATTTCTCCAGCACTTAGCACAGTGCTACACTTAATAAATGTTTATTGACTGTCTCTGAACTTCAGTTTCCTCAACTGCTAAATTGGAAAAATAATGAAAATTTGTATCTCACAGTTTAATAGTGATTATCAGATGAAAGTAGGTAAAAGTTTGAAAAGAACCCTTAACATGCTCCATAAATTTCAGCTGTCATTTTTTTATTATCCTCAAGCATAACTAGGTAGAGTTTAATAATTAGATTCTATGCAATACTATTCAACTATATGGATAATGGGGAAATGGAGACCTTTGTCATAAACTTTCTAATCCCATGAAGTCCAGTCATTTTTTTCCCATATGTCAACACCTGGGTTGAAATTCCCTTCAGATACAGTGTTCCATATAGTATCTAGTGAGTCATGGTCAGGATCTGGTAAAAACCCTTTCTCTATTTTGCTGTGCTCAGCATTTACATGTGAGAAATAATGGGATAACATCTACTTTGAGATCTTGGGTCATTGTTTTTATGTTGGCAATTTTATGAACTTTAGGACCAGTAATCAGTTAATTGAAGAGTTGGGATCTTATAACTGTAGTCCTGAATGGGAGAATCTCTCATGGGATTAAACAATCAAGATAGTCTTTCATTGGGTTAGTTGATTACCCTGTTGAGAGTTCCATAGTTGATGTCATGGAAAACCAGTTATTTCTGAATAATTTCTTTAATGTGCATGGCCATGGCATTCTTCAATATGATTATTTCTGACTTGAAGAACTTTTCACACATTTTAGCAGTCTGTTCTGCTTGTTTGTATTTTATCTCTAGTGCTTAAAGAGATTAATAAATACTTATATATCTGTATATCTGAGTCCCTATCTGCTTATCTGTATGATGACATACTTTAAAAATTCTAAGGAATCAACAAAGAAATTAATGAATACAATTAGTAGTGTCAGTAAAGTTGTGGGCTACAAAATAATATTTCCATTCAGTATTAAAAATATAAGACAAAAAATACAAGAGGTAATAATAGAAAATGAATTCATGTTCAAAATTACTAAGAATTGCAAAGAATGGAAGCCAATCTACCAAAGCATTCTTAGAACCTTTATAGATATAGTTATAAGGTGTTCCTTGATAAAATAATGAAGTTAAACAATTGGAAGGATACTCAGGACCCTTAGCTGGGATGTATTAAAATTATAAAAATTACTGAAGTTAATTTAGTATTTTCTTCTCTCTTTGTGGGATCCTCATGAAGTTTCCCTTTAGCTGCAGGCCTCTACGGAGCAATGATTCTGTTAAATCAATTATTGGCACTACTCTTTGCTACAACTGTCATCCTCAGGTTTCTGTTTTTCCACATACATCATCAGGCATTTTGTTTGTTTTCAACCTTTACTGCTCCGACTGATTCTGCCATTGGTTCTGGAGGCCAACATTACCTCTGATGACACATCCCTCAGATTCACAAAGTTTCTTGTTAACTCCTATCCCAATAGGACTGCCAACATTCTGGCCACTTGGTAGGTCATAGTACTTCTTACTTCACTTCTCTTTAGGAAAAAAAAGTGATTGAGAAATTGTCTCCTCAAAAAGTCATTCCTTTTGTACTGAATTCAATTCTAGATTAACACCTCTTATGTTATCAGTTCTTCTGCCTCCCCAGTCAATTAGAATTTTTTTAAAATCATCCCTAGCACAAGACCCCCAAGTCATACATCACTGGAAGGAATCTTCCAAAATTCTGAATATTGCATTGGAACCAAGCAAGTAATATTTGGAAGTGCTCTGCATAACCCAGCCCTCTAGAAAGGAAGAGTAAATTCAAGTATGATCTAAGAACTTGTTCCTCTTTGTTCAGTTGGTTCATTACAATAGATTTTATGATAACCTAACATTCTTAAACATAATTTTAAAAAATTGTTGCCATTGTTGGGGATGTGGGTGGGGGAAGACAGGGATTATGGAGAAATTTTTAATGTGTTTTAATTGCTAAATCTGGAAGAGATTTTAGATCTTTTCATTCAAACACCATTAAAATATCTGTTGCAAATAGTTTTTCATTTTTGTTTTTGTTTATACCTGGACCCTAATCAAAGTGTTTCTTTACACAGAATGGGCATTTGAGGAATGCTTTTATTGAATTGAAAGTCCTCATTTATGAGTTAGGACATGGAGGTCAAGGAAACCTATATGCACTGGTTGACCCAGGTCACCTCTCTAATTAAAAAGAGAGTTGGCACATACATGTCTTCATATTTAGTACATGTTCTTTATATGACATACACATATGTAAACATATTTAGTTACCTCCTTATCAAGCAGTGGATTTTCAATGCTAGAAATAGAATAGTCATGTTACTGTGATAAATATCATAAAGAATATCTCTTTTCTAATGATATATTTCATTAACTATGTGGGAAAATCTCTGGTATCTTTTCTTTTGCCTTTCCTTTCACTAGAATCTACCAAAATGGAAACCTAACATAGGCTTATCTTCATGATAAACTACCAATTCTAAATATTTTCTTCATTTACTAGAGCAAACTGGATTGAGCCTTTGTATTATTATACTAATATCTTTGCAACAACCAGAGTATTTCATTCTGATGAAAACGCTTCATTTTCCAGCATATGTTCTCTCAGAGGCAATTTTTGTCCCAAGCACAAACCTTTTCAAAATGGTGAAAACATTGAAAAAAAAATTTAAGTCTTAGCAATGTTGTATGTCATTGTCTTGCTGTTTATTCAGGTTAAAGCCAACACTGTATACTTAAGTGACCTTATTGTTATTTTTTCATTAAAACTCTTTCTTTTGTACAAAATATCTAGTACTGGGGGGGTTTCTTTTTTCCTAGTCATAAATTCAGTAGAAAAAAATGTCGAAAGCGGCATCTTCCATAGTTTAGTGCAGTTCGATGTTTTCATGTCACATGGTTATAGCTAGGTAGATTAATAGGGAGTTCTCTCTGGAAATTTCTTTCCTGTTATTGTTCTCCCTCAGCAGTTGATGGCTAAGTTAATTCTCTTTAGTTTTGTCATGCTCTGCAGCACACATTGCCAAGCTATGATAAGCTTTAGAAGGGGAAAAAAGAAGCAATGGTGTCCATCAAAGTCTTAAACTTGCATTTTTAAACTTTGGCTTGACCTGATGTGCCATTCAAAGAGCTTCAAAAGATTATTTTTTTAAGAGAAAGGTTCAATATGTCCTGAGGCTATCGGTTTTGAGTTAAACTGGGTGAAGGAGAAATATTTTACTCATCAGCTTTGCAGTCACAGAGTTTGCCTCAGCTAGAACAAAACTGCTGAGGCATTTAGAGAAAATTAACCCCCCATCCTGGCAGCCAGATGTGACTGGTTTCTGATGAATGCACATGAGTGGGCTGAAAAATCAAGAGACTGTGAAATTCCTGTCAGGTCCGTACAGTGCAGAATGGGCTATTGACTGCTTTCTATATTTCCCTCCATCATTCTTCTTGAACACTGCCATTAATTTCCTCTGCTACTCTGACTTGTTTTTTTTTTTTACCTCCTTCTCCCCTTTAGATCATTCTGCTGCAAGAAAAGATGCATGCTGCATTACTGGAGTTCTTCAGACTGCAAACCCTCTTTAGCAAGTATGAGCTGGAACTGACCCAGGAAAGAGCTCATGGGAATATGTGTAGAGTAATACTTGTGGAGGTAGGTGATTGCAGGGAAGTAGGAAAGATCATTCTGATCTAGATTGAAAAGCAAATGATGGGTAGTGTGATGAAGCATTAAAACCATATCCCATCAGAGTTTTATAAATTTTTCACCTCTTTAATAAAGTGGAATTGCATGAAGGATGATTCAGTAAGTTAACACATACCATGCATACTTGAGAAAGAGAGAGAGAGAGAGAGAGAGAGAGAGAGAGAGAGAGAGAGAGATTGCATTTATTCCTTATAAAATTTGAAATAGATGGTTATAATTATATATATCCTTATATATATGTATATATATTTATATAGGCATATATTTATGTATATACATATATAAATTAGCTCTGCTGCTGTTACTCAGCAGTCCCATATTATTTTTAAGCTTTATGTTTGCTATGATATATATATATATATATATATATATGTATATGTTATAATCATTATGTGCTTATATTTGCCATGGTAAATATTTATTCATCTCTTAATTTATCAAAATACTTCTATTCTTATAGAGAGTATAGCTCCAGACAAGGATTAGAGATGTTTTTATGTGGAATTATAGAATTTGGAATGAAGTTCAAACAGGGATTTCCAAATGCAGACAGAAATGTAACGGGCCATCCTGCATGACTTAAGTTGTACTTCATTTTTTTTTAAAGTTGCAAAAAATGTATTCTTGATAACTATTCACTTATAAAGAGGATGTAGGCTTATAAATTAATTTGATCATCTCCTATCATAAATGATCACTCCAGATATATAATTTTCATGATACAAGTTTAAAAATAGAACTACTACTCCCTTAAAAATAAAATATTCTATTTTTAAAATTCTGTATTTAATATAACATTTTAGTGTTATAACATAGCAATTTGCTACAAAGAAAATATATTTTCTTATACTTCGGTATTAATATAATATATACAATTGATGACTTTAAGAATATTACTTTAGTCAAAATATTTGGAGTTGATTTAAATCTGATCCTCCCTGGGATTTTTTTGAAGACTTTTATTGTGGGTCAAAACTACCAAAAGGACCTATTCAAATATAGTTAATTCTCCTTCCCCAATAGAATAAATTTAAATTAAGTTAAAATTAATAAGAAAATGTAAAGATGTTTGAAGGAACATTCCTTTGAAGGTCTCAGTTAATGGCTTTTGGGATGTATTTTGGCAAATGTGTACTGCTTTTAAAAATAATACATAAAATTGTTTACTTGATTAAATCAAGTAAACAATGTTGGACTTTCATATTTAATAAATAAAATGTAGGAAAAGACTTAATTAGCAAGTAAAGAAAACAAAGTTGATCAAATTCAGGCTACAGTACATGAATACTGACAAATATGAGTGCCATGGAAAACTTTTGTACCACATTTGAAGCTCTAAGTTATGATAACTTGAATATACATAACATATTCATGTATACATGTTTGTATTGTAAGTTATTTTAATAAATTAACCATAGATGACTTTTTGACATTTGCTAGTTTATATGCTTTAATTCTTTTCTTTTAAAGGAAGACCTTTCCCCCCATAAAATGTTCCCTTTTATACAAATTCTATGAAAAAAAGAAATATATA
This sequence comes from Macrotis lagotis, assembly GCF_037893015.1. NCBI lineage: Eukaryota > Metazoa > Chordata > Mammalia > Peramelemorphia > Peramelidae > Macrotis > Macrotis lagotis. The sequence continues at coordinate 439,312,681 of NC_133666.1, forward strand.
TATATATATATATATATATATATATATATATATATATATATATATATATGAATTCAGTTATGATAAACATAATGACAATTTCTGGTAATAAGAACTGAAACACTGGTAAAGAATATTTTTTGATTATCCTCTATGTACTTCATTCTAATTCCATGATGTAGCAATATGATGTTACTTGTAAAACTTGCTCTAAAATGATTCATTGTTATGCTTGTTAAAAAACACTAGAAAAGTCAGATATGAAACTATTTAGCCAGAAGTAAACTGCTGAAGCATTGGCAACAATAGCATTTTTCCAAGATGAAGTTTATGAGTTTAGGAATATACTTGGAGGATAAACTGATCTCTTTCTTCTCTCTTGTACAAATCCTCTGAATTTAGCCTGATTTAGATTGGATTTTTTAAGGTAAAAAAGTAAGAATTTCGTATTTTTAATATATCAATATGGGTTTGGGGGGCTCTATACCAAAGATAAGTAAGGCTGGATTATTTTAGAAGATATCAGGAAAATATTTTTTTCCAGAATAAAGGAAACTAGACTCTAGAGGTATAGAGTCCAAATAGAAGCAGTCATCTGTCTGAGTTCTTATGTGGCTCTTTGTTAGTAAACCTCTATTTCAGAGAAAATATGGAACATTTTGATCCATGAATTGATTCAGCAAATTTTAATTTGTTCTATAGTGTTTAATACAATACCTTAAATTTCTTTTTTATAATTAAATATTTTATTTGTTTTCCAATTATATACAATAGTAGTTTTTACCTCTCATTTCTTGGTAAGGTTTTGAGCTTTACACTATTTTCCCCTACCCTTCCTTCCCTTACCCCGCCCCCCCCCACAGAAGGCAATCTGATAATCTTTACATTGTTTCCCTATTATATATTGATTAAAATTGAATGTGTTGAGAGAAAAAATATCCCTGAGGAAAAATTAAAATATTAGAAATAGAAAAATTATGTAGTACATAAGACATTTTCCTTAAAAAATTTAAACTCCACAGTTCTTTCTCTGGATACAGATGATATTCTCCATTGCAGATACCCCAAAATTGTCCCTGATTATTACACTGATGGAATGAGTGAGTCCATTAAGGTTGATCATCACCCCATGCTGCTATTAGAGTGTACAATGTTTTTCTGTTTCTGCTCACCTTGCTCAAAATCAATTCATGCAAGTCTTTCCAAGTTTCTCTTAAATCCCATTCCTCCTGGTTTCTAATAGAACAATAGTGTTTCATAACATATTCATACACGACAATTTGCTCAGTTATTCCCCAATTGATGGACATCCCTTCGATTTCCAATTTTTTGCCACCACAAACAGTTGTTATGAATATTTTTGTACAAGTGATGCTTTTCACCCTTTTCCTATGCTCTCTTCAGGGTATAGACCCAATGCCTTGAATTTCTTAATATTTTACTGTGATATGTGTGTTAGGGGAGAGAGAATCAATACATTAAGATCTATAAGCAATATTGCTTATGGACTTCATGACAATGGTCTATATTAGCTCAGTAATTAGATACTCTGGAATCTTTCACAGGGGTTAGGGTTATAATGTATAATGTAGAAAATTTGCATAAAATATTTTGACTCTCCCTTTGTACCAGAAAAGTAGTTTGAACTATCATGGTATTAAAAATAAAATTTATTGATATGCATTATTATACATTAGGCATTTCTGAGTTTGTAAACTTTGTCTGTGTCATCTTCTGGTCTTTTATGTCATCTGTGGCTTCTTCAAAACTCCAAAATTCCCATTTAATTTCTTATGCCAAGCTGTGATATATAGAAACTGTGATGGGGAAAGTTGTGATGTGGAAGGGATATCTGTACTGAGTTCCATTCTGTAAGAGCTAATTATACAGAAAGTTATGAGCAAATTATTGAATGTTCATTTCATATATATATTTATATTTATATGTAGATGAACATGTTTAAATATAGACAGGTACTTATTGCTTAATATTTGGCATTTGCTTATTTTAAGATAGGGAGATAGATAAATGGACTTAGAAGTTTGAATAGTTAGAAAGACAATATCCATTTGTTAAGCACCAACTGTATGCCTGATACTATAGCTAGATAACCTTTAATCACTAATGATTATTTAAGAAAATAAGTATTATAGATCTGGAAAGGAGCTCCAAAGTTCATATGGTAGGGAATAATAGTTCTATTTTATAGATTAGGCAACTGAAGATCACATCAAAGTATAAAACCAAGTTATAAATCTAATAAACGATTAAGGACAGGAGAGAGAAACCCTAATAATATAGTAAAGTATTGAGCAAATAATACAGTAGGATAATAAAGAAACATGCAATTTCCCTAATTATCTCTAGTTGTTAATAAGAATCAACCAAAACACTGCTAACCAGCACAGTGAGTGAATGGTAGACATGAGGAATCAATCTATATTATTTTATCCAAAGTGGATTTTGGAACTTTTAAGTCAGAATCATAGTTTCAGAATTGTCAGAGATTTTTAGGATTATTGGTTTGGCTATTTGAGGTGATTTAGTTCAACCCTCTCATTTTACTGGTGGGAAAACTGAGACCCATAGACTATAAGGACTTATCCAAGGTCGCACAGGAAACAAGTTTACCACATCATGCTCCTTCTGTACCCTAACATATCAGAAGAGGGATTCTCTTAACTCTTCATACATACACATACACACACAATCATAAAGAAATGATTTTCAGGGGTGAGCTTTCTTAACTCACTTTCTCCATTACTTCTCAATATTAATATTATCTATTCTCATCATTATCCACTCTCTTCTTTTGGTTCCAGAAGAAGATTTTATACCTTTAATTGCATTCCTTTCCAACTCCTCTAGTAAATTAATAAATAATAAATGTTTACTTGATAAATGTTTATTGAAATGAGCTTTCTCCAATGGTCATTCCTCTCATGTGGATCTTGAGTTTCTTTCACTCTCCTGGCTTCATCTGATCTTACACTTGACTTCTCAGGCATCTTCAAACCTTAAAATCCTTCCTTAGATTTTCTATCCAAACCAGTCTCAAATCTATCACACTCCTCATATTTCCTAAATTTATTTTTAAAAGTTCTCTATATTGAATGATTCTACATCCACAGTACACATTGTATCCATAACCCTTTCAATAATGCTTCTGCCCTATCTACCACAACTCTTCCCTCAAACACCTCCCAAGTTCTATTTCATTTTTTCCTTTCTTCCTCCTTGACCTCTCTTTGGCTTTTGATACGTTCCCTCCTACTAGATATTCTCGCCTCCTTTGGCTTGAGAGAAACAACACGCTCTTGGTTCTTCCCTGTGATTCTCACTACTACATTGCTATATGCTTCACTGGATAGCCTTCATGACTCCTTTTTTTTTTAAAATTATATTTATTTAAGGCAATGGGGTTAAGAGTGACTTGTCCAAGGTCACACAGCTGGGCAATTATTAAGTGCCTGAGGTCTGATTTGAATTCAGGTCCTCCTGATTCCAGGGCTGGTGCTCTATACACTGTGCCACCTAGCTGTCCCCCTTCCTGACCTCTTCATGTAAATATTCTGTGAAGACTCTGTCCTTGCCTTCCTCATATCTTTCTATATGCTTTAAGCACTGCCTCTCTGTAGATGACTGCCAAATCCATATTCATAGTCCTGTCCATACTTGTGCAATGTAGGCTTGCTTTTTAGATACCCATTTGACTGGCATCTCAAACTCAGATCCCAAAACTATTTCCAGTTATGAATGCCAAATACTAATAAATTCATTGTCAAACTATATTGTGGCTAGGTTTACAGTAGTTCAACCAGGATAGTGAACGATCTATTAAAAAAAAAGTCAAGGGATTATTGAGTGACCTGAGTGATGTTCAAAGTGAAAGAGAAAATGAAGAAATGATTGCTATCTTCAATTTTTTTGAATGTCAATCAAATGAAAAGGGATGTAACTTATTGTTCCAGAAGGTAGAATTAGAGTGAGTGCTTAAAAGTTACAAAAGGCAGATTTTTACCTCAGTAAAAAGAAATTTCTAATAATTGAAATAATTACCTGATTAGTTAGTGAGCTTCTTACTGGATGCATTAATCTCTTCTTGGAATCATAGAGCTGGAAGATATTATAGAATAACAGATATTGAAATGGAAAGGATCTCAGAAGCTATCCAGACTAGGGGTGTCCAACCAACAAAAACCCTTCAAGGGCCACATTCAGAATTCAATACCCATTCATGAATACAATGCAACCCACAACAACAAATGCTCTGAGAGCCACAAGTTGGGCACACCTGATCTAGATTATCTTCATTTTCCAGATGAGAAAACTGAAGCTCAGTTAAAGCACTTGAGCAGCTTGTCAGTGAATGAAGGAGCATGTCAGGACTTTCTCTGGTAGAATGAGGGAGTGAGAACAATTTGTTCCAACCATAAAGACAATCATTTGGAAAGAGATCAAAGATGCCAAGACCATTCACTGCAACTTAAGCCATCACCAATCCTGACTATTGTCTTGCCACTGAACTTTGATGACTCTGGAAGAGAGTGAGGTTGATGGTTTTGTGCAACTCTGTCTCTCTTAAATCCAGTTCACTCATGAGTCATGTTTGATGTCCTTGAGCCTTTAAAAAAATAAAGGATGTCCACCAACTAGGATTCAAATCCAGATCTTCTGACTCCAAATCCAATCAGTCATTTTCTCACCACATTGCCTCCTGAGCAGAGACAAGAGGAGAGTAGGAGACTAGGTGATCTAAAATAGAATTATTTTAATTATGTACTGATGTGAATGTTAAAAGTTGTCAACCAATATAATTAAGCAGAAATATTCAAATCATCTAGAAATAAAAAATAACATTTAATAATGTCTGAAAGACTAAAGGAAGCAGTGAAAAGTCATAATTACAATAGATAAAAACCCAGCTCTAATAATATATTTTCAGAGTAGTAGCTTGGTCTCTTTACCAACATGGCAGAAAAAGAAAAAGGAATTGTAGAATACATCAATGGCTCTAAAGCTAAAATTAACTATTACAGATATTTAGGCTAAAATGATAAGATTACATTCTAATATCTATAGAGAAATTACCTATAGCTTAAATTTTCTAGCAAAAATGATTTAGAATTACATAATGCTAATGAAAAGATATTTCTAAAAGACGGTATCTTTTTATCAAGTTTGTTCAATAAAAGTGAATAATGTAAATAATGCAGCACACAAAATTTTTCTTTATCTTGGCATCTTAAAAAAAAGCATAACCATCATGACTGGTCAATATAACAAAAATTAAAATTCAAGAAAATGTGTGTAGATATATATATATATATCTCCTCTGTTAGACATGTAAAAATAGAAATGTTTGATTACTTTCAATATTTTGAAAGAATGACTAATACTAAGCTTGCAGGAGATGAAAAAAGGAAGGAGGAGTAAATCTAATCTGCTGCTTGTTAATGTTATGATGCTTCACAGAATTTTCCAGAACTGAACTATGTTTTTGTCAATTTCTACATTCCTACAAGTTCCAATAGTAGTTTGGTCACTCATCCAAAACAAGATAAGGTGGCTATGGCCTATTGCTAGAAAATAATTTAGAATTATCTGGATCCTGCCATCTGATCACCATACCCCTCTAAAACTCAAGAAGAGAATTACTGAATCAGGCAGCCCTGACTGAGAGAGACTACAAACATATTTTTAATATATTTTATTTATTTTGCTAAATATTTCCAAATCACATATAAAAATTAATATTATTTTAAAAATTTTGAGATCAAAATTCTTTTTCTTCTCCCATTTCTCCTAATTCCTTGAGAAGTTAACCAATTTGATATGTATGATCATGCAAAACCATATTTAAAATCCTTATTAGCTTTATTAGTTGCAAAAAAAGACATAGAAAAAATAAAGTAAAAAGAAGACTAGTATTCAATATATTTTCAGAGTTCATTGCTCCTCTCTCTGAACTCAAAAGATGGCATTTTTGTCATGGGTCTTTTGGAATTGTCTTGGGTCATTATCTTGATGAGTTGATCAAGTCTTTCACAGTTGAAAGTTGCTGTTACTGTATTCTATATTTTCTTAGTTTTCAATTTACTTCAGTTCATATAAATCTTCAGCTTTTTTTCTGAAACCACCCTGCTCAGCATTTCCTATAGCATAATCATACACCACAACCTGCTCAGCTATTCCCAAGTTGATGGGAATCCTTTCAATTTCCAATTCTTTCTTATTGCAAAAAAAGGAGTTACTATAAATATTTTTAAATAAATAGGTCATTTTCTCTTTTCTCTGATATCTTTAAGATGCAGACCTAGTAGTAGTAGTAGTAGTAGTAGTAGTAGTAGTAGTAGTAGTAGTAGTAGTAGTAGTAGCAGCAGCAGCAGCAGCATTCCTGGGTCAATGGCTGCCTACAGTTTTATAGTCTTTTGGATGTAGTTCCAAATGGTTCTCCTGAATAGTTGAACTAGTCTACAATTCAACCAACAATGCATTATTGTCCCATTTTTTTTCCATATTCCTCCCAACATTTGTCCTTTTTTTCTGTCAGGTTAGCCAATTTAATAGGTATGAGATGGTATCTCAGAGTTGTATTAATTTGTATTTCTTTATTCAGGGTATTTTTTTAATATGACAATTAATAGTTTCTATTTTTTCTAATGAAAACTGTCTTTTAACCATTTCTCAATTGAAAAATGGCTCTTATTTTATAAAAAAAATTCATTTTGTTTCCTATGTATTTGAGAAATTGAATCTGTTGAGAGAAAGTTGCTATAATTTTTCTGCCTAGCATACTATTTTCCTTCTAATTTTGGCTGCATTGTTTTTGTTTGTGCAAAGCTATTTAATTTCATGTATTCAGAATTATTTATTTTACTTCCCATGATCTTCTCTCTCTTGTTTGATCATAAACTTTTCTCTTGTTATAGGTTTGATGGGAATATTTTTGATCCCTTAATTTACTTATGCTGTCACCTTTTATGTCTAAATCACTTAACCATTTTAACTTATCATGGTTTATGGTGCAAGATTTGATCTATGTCTAGTTTATTTCAAACTACTTTTTAGTTTTTCCAACAATGTTCTTCAAATGTTAAGTTCTTGCCCCCAAAATTTCACTCTTTGGGTTTATCAAACACTAGATTACTAGGGTCATTTTCCATTGTAGGCTGTATACCTAAACTATTCTACTGATCCACCAACTGTATTTCTTAGCCAGTATCATATTGTTTTAATATTGATAGACCACTTTCTTTCACATTTTGAAGTTTTATTCCCTTGATATCTTGCCCTTTTATTCTTTCATATGAATATTTTAAATCATTTTTTTCTAACTCTATAAATTTTTTTGGTGGCTTAATTGCTAAAACCACTGAATTTGTAAATTAAATAGAATTGTCATTTTTATTTTATTGGTTCAATCTACCCATGAATAATTAATTTTTTTTAGTTGCTTAAACAGTCCCTGGTTTTTTCTAGGCAGGTAAACTCCCAACATTTTATATTGTTTTCAGTTGTTTAAATGGAATTTCTTTACCAATTCCTGAGTTTTGTTGGCAAATTTAGAAATACTGATGATTTTATATTAGTTTATTTTAAATTCTGCAACTTTGCTAAAGTTGTTAATTGTTTCAACTAGTTTTTGAGTTGAGTTTCTAGAGTTCTTAGTATCTGCAAAGAGTTTTGTTTCCTCATTATTTTTATTCCTTCACTTACTTTTTCTTATCTTGAAGCTATAGCTAACTTTTAAAGTACAATATTGAATAATATTGGTGATAATAGACACTCTTGAGGCTTATTTGGAATATTATATACATATATATATAAAACATTTTATTTAAAATTGATGAGCATTAATGTTCTCTCTATTCCCTCATTGGAAAAAGAAAAGAAGAAAAATTAACCTCTGTAGCAAATGTGCATAGTCAAGTGAAATAAATTTCCAAATTAGTCATAACCAAAAATGTATACTGACAAACACATACATATATACCTACACACATACATATATATATATATATATATATATATATTAAACTTAGAACAATTAAAAGTAAAAATCTTTTGCCATGATTATTTATAAGGCATATATAAACAATGTATTAAAAGTCAGAAAAATGACCTTAATATTAAATTTGTATTACCTTACCCAAAGAATTCAAATATAAAAATATTCAAATATGAAAACTTAACATATAACATACCAGAGCACAATTGAAGAAGCATGTCATCAAGAAATTATTCAACATTTTCAGAGCTTCACTAAGTGTTGGGTATAACCTGAGAATTATTGTGCAATCAAAGACATTTTAGGTCATATGCATCCTTTAATACATTGATAAACTGTTTGAATTAATGCCATCTCAATATCACAAATATTCACTAAATACCTACTATGTGTTTGTGCCTGCCTGAAGCAACTTGCATTGTAATTTTGGTATACACAAAATTTGGGGGTACACAAAAACAACCACAAAACATATACAAAGGTTTATAATTTTATATTTATCCTAAAGACAACAGAAAGATTTTTGAATTAGCTGAGTGACTGTTGTCCTACGTTTGGGGAATATCAATTTGGCAGTTGTGTGGAAGATAAATTAGAGAGGTGATTAGTAGGGAAAACAGAAGGAGACTATTGTCTTCTAATTTTGACTGCTATATAGCAAGGTAGATGTAGTACTAGACATGAAATTAGGAAGACCTGAGTTCAAATATGGCCTCAGACATTTAGTAGCTATATGACTCTGGGCAAGTCATTTAACCTTTGCCTCAGTTACCACTTTTGTAAAATTGGAGTGATAATATAACATACCTCATATATTAGGGTAGTCATGTGGTATAGTACATAGAGTACCAAACGAAGTCAGAAAGACTCAGTTTTGTGAATTCAAATCTGGCCTTAGCCAATTACTAGCTATGTCCTGGGCAAGTTATATCATCCTGTTTGCTTCAGTTTCCTCAACTATAAAATGAACTGGAGAAAGAAATGACAAACCATTCTAGTATTTTTTTGCCAAGAAAACTTGAAATGTGATTACAAAGAGTTGTCATGACTGAAATGACTCAACAATAATAATAACAAGACCCTATAGGATAGTTGTGAGGATCAAATAAGATAATATTTGTAAAATACTTTTCAAACCTTAAAGTAGAGGGGGCTTTTTGAAAAAAGAAATGTCATGCTCTTTCTAGGCTTTAGGAATATCACTTTGGCAACTATGTGGAGAACAGATTGGAATGGGGAAAGACCTGAAATTTGAAATCAACTTAGAAGTTTAGACATATATGAGAAAAATGCTTTAGAATCTAAATGTTGAGATTTAGCAAATTATCACATGTATAACGGTGAGTAAGAGAGAGGGAAGCAAGAATGACATCAAAGATATGATGCCAGAAAGTGTATGCCAAAAAGAATCTCCAACAGTAATAGAAATGTATGGAAGAAGAACACATTGAAACCATCCAGTTTCATTCAATTTGAAATATCCAATATAAAGATATGATGTAATACTGGAACTAAAATAGAGTCTAGGTTGAGATACATAAGTCTGAGATTCACATATATATGTGAGAATGATAATTGAATTCAGGGAAGTCAATGAGTTCAAGTAAGAGACTATAGAAAGAAAAGAGAATTTGAACAAGACAAGGTGGGTTACACTCATAATTAGTGCATATGAGATGATTAAAAATTTCACAAAGGAGACTTACTCTATAATCATATCTTGTATTATGATTTTAGATTACAAAAGTAGTGGAAAGGTACATTTTAAAAAATTCTTGGCATATCTTTTCCATGTGATCATTTTTTTGTCTTCCTTCCATTCATAATTAAATGGCCTTGGGATGACTTTGCTTAGTTGGAACTCTCACCAAGATTTCTTTAAACTACTTTCCCCCTCCATTGCCTCTTATAGTTTTGTGAGAAGATTCTGTCCATAATTTTCTTTCTACCATCTCTGTAAAATTTCATACATGAGTTTGCATTTTAAACTAGTTTAGTCCTTGACTGCCATGTTTCTCCGTTTGACCACCACTCCAAGTTTCCTTCTTACACAAATACATCTTTTTTAATGTCATATTCTCTTGATAGTCTTAGAGGATTTTAAGTTATGATATACTCCACTGTCTGAAGAATTAAAATGAGACTCATAGTAGAGGCACATAGTAGATATGAGTAGGTTACATATATAACCTTTGGCAAATCACTTAAATTGTGTTTGCCTAGCACTCAGAATAACATATAAATGTTTGATATCATTATCATTATCATTATTATTGAAAAGGAAGGGAATAAGTATATAAATAGATAAGTGAACTTGATCATGATATGACTTGGACTCAGGCCTTCCTGAATCCCAAGTCTAGTGTTCTGTATGCTATCTTGATGCTAATGTCATCATCATTACCATGATGTTACAAATAAGTTATACAGGAAAACCTTGTAAATGATGCTCTCAGGTAAATGTGAGTTAAAAATAAAATGCCCTAATCATTTAATGTCAAAGAAATAATTAAAGCATCAACAATATGCTTCATTTCTGTCCTTAAAAATGTCAGGAAGAAAGGAAGGAAGGAAGAGCAAAAGAAAAGGAAAGAAAAGAAAGGAAGGAAGTCAGCAAACATCAACTAAGTGCTTAACAAATATTATATAATTTGAAAAAAGAAAAGCAAGGAATTTCTCCTAAAGAGTGGGAAGACCCTCTGGTGCTGAATATTTGGAAAGATAGTGCCAGGAATCACAGAAGAAATGGATGATTTGTAACCTGCATTATTGGAGGAAATATCCACATTAATGAGACTATGCATTTGAATGTTTGAGAAATTCATATATAGTTTCTCAAATATATAAATGTAGTTATTTTAATGAATTACATTTATGTTGTTCTTTAAAGTTTACTATGTATCTTCATTCCAGTAGTCTTCTGAGGTGGGTTATACAAGTTTTTATCATTCTAGTTTTCAGGTAACTGCATGATAACTTTTCATTATGGAGCCTATTCTTTCAGTTAGGAAGCTCATAGACCTTGTTTTGATCACACAGTGAATAAATGGCAGAATTTGTAAACTAACCAAAAAAATAAGAAAAAAGGCCTCAAAATTCCAGAAATTTTTTCTATTTCAATAATTCTATTAATTTTGTTTTTTAAAGGAAATATGCTTTTTATCTTTAAAAAGTGATTCCCAAAGATCTGATTTATTCAGGTGTGATTTAGAACCAAAAGTATTATCTATTGAAATACAGACAAAACTTTATAATTAAGGCAATGGGATTGGATTCAGAGGATCTTTGAATTTAGATTTGAAAAAATCTAATCAATTCAGTCCAAGTCCCACAATCTCCTCAATTTATAGAAAAAAAAAATTGAGGTCTAGAGAGGTTAAGAAATTCATCCAAGGTAGACACTGAATCCAAAAAACTAACTCAGATTCACCCCCAGAACAGTGTCACGACTGAATAACAACCACCACCTCAAAATTTCATGCTTTTCCTATGAACTTGTTTTTTAGGGATGCATGTATTCCATAAAGTCAGAGTTGTTTTCCTTGAACTCCATTTCATAATAGAAACTTCAGTTGCTCTATATAGAGTTTTTACTAAAATATTATAGACACAAGTCAATATGTTTTTGTATCATTGTCAATAAAATATGTGTGAGAACAAGGACAGTGATTCTGGCTATGGCAAGTAGAGTATCTAGGACAAAGGGAAGGGTTTAATTGGAAAATATAGGTTCACTGATTAAAAGTTATTAACCAAATTCCAACAGTAGTTGAAAGTGTAAAAACAATACTGAAAATATAATACATTTTGACTACCTTTGGTGCTATTCCCAGTTATTAATGGAGTCATGACAGAATAACAAAAATCTGCCTAAATAAAAATATAGTGCATTTATTCTTAGGCATCATAGTTATGTATATAGATAGCTATTGTCTAGCACATCTTGTCATGAAGCTATTCTAGAGAGGTATCCTTAGTCAATATGCACTACTAGCTCACCCCAGTTCCAAGCTCATTTGTTTGGAAGATAGTGATAGCTTAAGTAATTTAATTCTCTTATTACAAACATTTGCAAAAATATGAAATAGATTTTTTTGGTGGGGGGGCAAGAGCAATTTATTCAGTATTGTCCTTCACCATAGCATATAGTACTTATTTTTAATATCAAGAAAACCATCAGTTTCATTCCAGAGTCTCTTCATCTTCAAACCCATGGAGCTGAAAAGACTCATAGAAATCATATGGTCTAAGTACTTTCTTTAATAGATGAAGAAACTGGGGCTGAGAAAAGCTAAGTGATTTTACACAGCTACTTTTTTTTTTTCCTTTTCTTTCTCCTCATCCTCACCTTCAATCTACCCCATTGGCTTGCCTTGAAAAATAGTGATTACTGGCATTTAAATAGTACTTTCTGGTTTGCAAAGCACTGTATGTGCATTGAATTATTTTACACTGTGAAGAAGGTGCTACAGTTATTATTAGCACTTTTTCAGATGACGGAACTGCAGGTCAGTGAGTCAAGTTAATTTTGCTCATGGTCACATAACTAGCGAGAACCAGAGGGAAAATTATATCTCAGATTTTGTGATTGCAAATCCAAGACTTGCCATGCTTCCTCTTAAGAAGAAGGTCTTAAATATGGCCGTTTCCTTACTCCTCCTACTTAAATCTGAGAGGTCTTTTCTGGTGATATTAATGTAAAATACCAGTGATTCAGAAAAGTGTTTGTATCATCTGTAACCCTTTTATTTGAAAATGACTCAAAAAAAAGTTGCTCTCTTCAGAATTCAAGGTAATACTATCATGATGTTAGGTGTTTTGGATACATGAAGATCAGTTATCAAGTGAGAAATGTATTTTGGCCATAGAAACTCATTAAAACTGTCTGCCAAAGTGTGAAAGTATTGGGATCTCTACTAGTAAAGGGGTACCCATATGGGCAACTTTGCAAATCTTTTAAAGTATATTAATCCATAAAATTCCACTTTTGACAAGTCACATAGAATGAGTATAAAATTCTATAGTTAATTAAGTCTACTTGATAAGTATTTATTAAATATATAAGTATTTATTAAATACCTACTATGTATTTTTGGGATTAAAAAAAGCAAATAAAAAAGTTTGCCTAGGGGCAGCTAGGTAAAACATTGGAACTGGACCTGGCATAGGGAATATCTAAAATCAAACATGTCCTTAGAGACTGGCAATGTAATGACCCTGGACAAGTCATTTAATCTCAGTTTCCATGAATATAAAATGGTGATAACAGCACCTACCTCACAAGAGTTGCTGAGAAGATCAAATGAGATGAATACTTGTAAAGCACATAGTGAAGAACCTGAAACATATAGTATGCCCTTAATAAATGTCTATTTCCTTCCTTCCTTCCTTCCTAGTCCTCACCCTCAAGGAGTCTGCATTCTTCCTGGGGGGAGGGGGGAAATGCATATTGATTAGCTAATTATCTAATTAGATATAAAATACAAAGTAAAGATTTCTATTCCTATTCTGTTCAATCCAGCATGTACATGTTTCTCAGATTTTTTTATACTTTAAAATTTTTGTATTAGGCAGATATAAATCTAGTCCTATTTTTGCTTTAACTTCAGCAAGAACAACAAAAATTGGTGTCTTATTTTTAACAAACTACAACACCCCCACATACATTATGCAGGCAAGACATTTTTCATGTGGACATCATCTTGATGTTTGGGGGGAGGGGGAGAGTTTTAAAGATACAACTTTTAAGTTTGAAAATTAGCAACTAATGGAGCATGTCCAGGAGATATTTTTCATATAACTTAGCATCGTCATTATCTAATGATGCTTTTTTGATGTGAGATTATCACAGACAAATGATTTTGAGCTCTACATACAGTTAGTGCAAAACAATACACACCATATTTGTAACTCCAGGACAATATTATGTTGCAATTAAAAAAGAAAAGTCCATTTTTTTTGCCTTAAAGTATTCTTCTCCTCAAGATTTGTGCCCTTTTTTTAGCAAATAATATAGAAGAGGAAACAAAATTATCACATACTAATTCCAGGGATCAACTTTTGTTAAGAGTCATTTTAAAAGAGATGGATTCCCCCCTAAGCAAGAACCTGATTATACTGTTTTGCACTCCTTATTTTTAATCTAATTTATGAGAAAACTTTGTTCCTAGAATTGAATACTTTAAGTTTCTCGAAAGATAGTAAAATAAATTGCATAGATGAAAAGATTTAGTATGTTTTAAATTGCTTTCTTCTGTACCATCTCTTTTACAACCTAAAGTAATATAGTAGCTTTAAAAAATGCTTTATTGAGGCAGCTAGGTGGAAAAGTGGATGGAGCACTGGCCCTGGAGTCAGGAGGACCTGAGTTCAAATGTGGCCTCAGACTCTGACTTACAGGCTATGCCACTTAAGTCCATTGTCTTACAAAATGCACAAACCCAACCAACCAAAAAAGGAAAAAAATATATAGAAAAAATGCTTTATTTAATCTTCTATGTTTATATGACAATCATTTGAATACAATCTTCCTCCACTGAATTTTCTCTTGACAAAGAAAAAGTCAAGTACAATTATCAAGCCCCTACTAAATGCTAGGCAGAAGCTCTGGGAATAAGCCAAAAAAAAAAATATATATATAAGGAGCTTATATATGAGTATAAGGGTTAGACGACATGCAAACATTTAAATGGCTACAACACAAAAAAATCCTAATACAGTGTCAATATCTCAGAGTATGCATTATTTTGCCCTTTTTAGTGATCCCAATTTGCTGCCATGAGTGAGGAATTAGACTTTATCATCTTGTTCTTTAGCTCCTTCATTAAAAAAAAATCAGAATTATTTAGCTACTTTAAAGTGAGTTCCATTTGTTCATTTATACTGATATAGTCATGATGAGTAATTATCATTTTGGTTTTGCTTTTGCCAATCAATTTTGGTCAAATTTATCCCATATTTCTCAGAATTCTTCATATTCATCATCCATTAAAACTAAATAACAATATTTCATTACACTGAGATACCATATATATTTTTTCAAACAATTCCCCAATAAGTTATCTACTTTTTATTCTATCTTGAAAAGCAAGGGTAATTATTTTAAATGAAATGTCTCTATTTTTTATAGTTTCTAGTTTTTCCTTAGCATTACATAAAGATTCTAATGATTTTTGTGTATTTTCCCCTCCTATTGTGCTAAAATTATTTATCATAGCAGCTAGCTAGTATCTTTACTAATTCTCTGGGTTTTCTAAATATTCAGTCTTTGCATCTGCAAACATATGTTTGCATATATGTACATATTTTATTTTTATTTTTATAACTAGCATTTGTATAAATATTTCTGCTAAAAGAGGGATAAAGATCCTCAAAACACTGTTCCAGATGTACTTGTAAAGCTTCTAGATTAGGTTTCTTTTATGTTTTTGCATGTTGTGGATCACTGACAATCTGTTGAAACTTATGGACAGTTCAGAATGTTTGTTGCCTGCTATATTCATAACTGGAGGAAATACTAAATTTTAGCCAAAATTTAATGAAATTGGGGCAGCTAGGTGGCACAGTAGATAGAGCACCGGCCCTGGAGTCAGGAGTTCAAATCTGACTTCAGACACTTAATAATTACCTAGCTGTGTGACTTCAGGCAAGTCACTTAACCCCATTGCCTTGCAAAAAAAAAAAAAAAAAACAAAACTTAATGAAATTAAAGATGTAGTTTTTCTCCAGTCCAAGTTAATGGACTTCTAAACTTTATCAGCAGAACTCTTAGGGTCTCATAGACTCCAAGTTAAAAAGTCCTGTCCTAGAGTTTTGCCCTCTATTATTAGTAATGCTAGCTCTGGTTTTAAACATGTATCATTACAATAAAAGACCCTTTCATGCTTATGATGTTGAGAGTTTTTAAACATGAAAAAAGTTATATTTTATCAGAAGTTTTTTCTAGTATGTATTGAAATAATCATGTGCTTTTTCTCTTTGTTATTTGTGTGATTAATAATGACAATTGTTTTTTCAATGTTAATCAATTTTTGAAAAACTAGTATAGCTCTAACTTAGTGAAAGTGAATTTTCTGGATATGTTTTTGTACTTTTTGGTGAGACCTTTATTTAAAACTTTGGTATCACTATTTATATTATAGTGATTGATCTGTAGTTCTCTTTCACTCCTTTGTCTCTCCTTGGTTTGGATTTCAAGAAAAGAATTTTTTTAAAGTGCTTTCCACTTCTGTGAGAATAACTTTTGTAGCATATGGAATTCACTTTTAAATCTATATGTCTTAGAATTGTTATTTTATTTTCCCCTTTGGGTAGCTTATTCATGACTTGTTCAATTTCCTTTTTTTAAGATTGGCTTGTTTAAGATCTGTATTTCTTGTTTTCCATGTCTCCTAAAATGTACTCAACTTCCCTTACCTTCCAGAAAAATAAGAACATAGAAAGACATACAATCCAATGAACTTAACAATCACATCAGTGATTATGAATAGTTTGAAATCAAGGAAAAAAACAAGCAAATTACTTTAAAATAATTCAATAATATAGGATAAGTAATGGGTTCAATTTTGAAAGAGATAAATAATCAGATTTTAGAATGACAACTACCTCTGCCCTGTGGCCTTTGGGACTCGTTATATTTGAAGGCATTTCTATTCATTTCTATCAGCACTTTATTTTCCTCACATTCCAATGCACACATCATGTTGTACCACAAGTTTGAAGATCAATTGTTTATAAGTACAAAGCTGCTTTTTGGCAGCCCTTCTGTTTTTGTCATTACCTGAATTAATTATGGCAGCTCAGCCCATCTCCAGGAAATGTGTTGATAGATACATCATAGATGATAAACGCATCTAGTGAACTGCTAACCATGGCTGCAGAGAAGATTATGTTATTTAAAGATACTGGTTTTAAAATTTAGACATTTAATTTAATTATCTTTTCCCAGAAGTATATAAAGAAATCAGAAACCTAGTGTGAATAACATTATCCTCATAGAAATGAAAACTTAGAAGAGCTCTCTCTTTTTTGCCACAAACTCAATAATTTTAGTTATAATCACTAACTATGTTTTTGTTTTACAGAACCAGTATGATTTGGGGGGAAAAGAGTAAAATTGCTTTTAAAGTACAAAAATAATTATGAACCACTTGAAACGTAATGTCTGTGTTTTATTTCTCATCAGAATTCATTAGTGTGTAACATCAATAATTTAGCCCATCATTTGCCAACACTGACTTGGCTCAGTAGTTCAATCATGTAACCCTGTAAACTCACTTTCCATTAAAATGAATGTTGCTGACAAAGGATAACTAAAGAGATACTTCATTTATTAACTAAAGAGATACTTCATTTATCAAAATTTTTAAATTAGGAGTTTGGGGCCACAGACGCTTAGCTGGGTGAATTATTTGAAGGAATCTTTACATGAAACCTGAAGTCTTTTTCCAATCCTATGAAGCTCCCCACAATGATAATCGCCTTTCATTTGTGTCACATGTGACTCAGAGCACACTGTTCAGAAACAGGCATAGCCACCTGCCGTGATTCAAATGACCTACCAGAATGGAAACTTGACTGCTTAGTATAAAATTATGAAATGAGCGGCAGTTTTCCTACATCCTGATTGACTCCGTCGGGCATATTTCTCACAAAACCCTATAATATCTTACATCAAACATTCTAATCTCCTAATGCTGTTCAAATTGATTTGAGGCATTAAGTAAATATATTAAAATTATTTTATGATGAGTTCAAGACTCCCCAAGATCCTCAAATTATACTTTAATACATTCAAATTCTTTATCTCTTGTTTCTGTCCTATGCCTTCCCTTTAGCTGTTAAGAAATGGGACTTCTGCTTTCCCTGTTTTGAGCAGGACAGTTTTCTTTTCCCAAAAAGATTCCTAATCTTGATGCTAGGTTAATATGAGGCTATTTTGAATGCCATTTCAATGACTTTCTTGATAAAAGGTGAGAGTGGGGGCAGCAGGGGAGAGAAGGAAAGGACAACTTTGGCAACAAAACACCATGTAAAGGTTTTCTAACTTATCTCTATTACAGCCTTGATTTCATGGCCTCTTATACACATTATTTTCAGCACACAGTTCAGAAACTTCTTAGATCTCTGTTAAATAAATATAAACTTGTGGGTCTACAAAACTTTTTTCTTATGGAATATGGAGCTCCCATATCTTAAGTGCTAAGTAGCATATGTCCCTATTTTGGTTGCAAATTTCCAGGTATCCTGATTCCTAGCCCAAAAAAACCACACCCAAAGCTACAACCAGATTACCAAATTCTAACTTCCCTATAATAGAGTTGCTCCTCTCCCTTGCCTCATTCCCTTGCCTAGTTCAACCACACTTTTTTACTTTTCTTCCTCCTTAATAATATTTCTTCTGACATTGTAAATAACCATGTTCTTGGGGGGGGGGGGGGCTTTTCTTTCTTTGTTTTATCCTGATAATACCTTGTATCAAGTAATAGCTGGAAGGAAGCCCTTCAAACCTCATTAAAGAGGAGTTATTTAAATCAAGATGACTTATCAATTGTGTTCTATAATTTTTTTAAATAAAGGATTGAAAAAATCTTCACACTCTCCATTCTGTCAGTTCTAATGGTGAAGAATAAAGGCCAACAATTTTCACTAATACTAAAATCATTTTCTTCTATCCCTTGACTCCTAACTAAAATGAACAAGATGATCAGGTTGATTCCTCAGTCTACTCAGTTAGATGGATCTACAGTACTGTTGTGGGTTTATTGATAGGATGACAGAGGAGCCATAACTAAAATTGACCTAAATTAAATATACTTTGTAAAGAAAATTTGTAACAAACTATAAGGTGAAATTGGGATGATATCTATATCTATATCTATATCTATATCTATATCTATATCTATATCTATATCTATATCTATATCTATATCTATATCTATATCTATATCTATATCTATATCTATATCTATATCTATATCTATATCTATATTTATATATACATGGATAAATACACACAAGCATATATGTACTATGTATTTAGTATGTATATACATATATAAGTGTATATGTGTGTATATAATCAGGAAATGTATTTAAATGTACATATAATATATAAAATATATTTTTTCACGCATGTATACATGTATATAAATGTGTACATACTTTTCTCATGGATCTCATTTGAGGGGGAACACACCAAAATTACCAACAAGTACTAACTGAGAAGCTTTTCTATATCCATGAACCTGGCACTTTACTGAATAATATAGGTAGATTAGGATCTTATCACTGTCTTATTAAAACTTTTAGTTCTATTAGAAAGAACAAGTCTAATATAAATTTTCAAAATCTGAAAGGATAAATAAGTTATAATATTAGGAGCAACAGCTTGCAATGGTGTTCAAATAATGACTCTATGATTCTAAAAGAGAAATCACTGAGAAATGTTGGTTAACTGAGAAAGGCTCCAGTGGAGGGAGAACTTAAGTAGGTTCTTATAAAATAATTAAGATTGACAGTGATAAAAAGAAAATAAAAATGAAGATCAATAATAAAACTTTAAAAAATGATTCATAGGATTTTGGCAAATAGAAAAGATGATTAGAGGTGGGGAGAGCAACATGAACAAAAACAGAAACAGAAACGGAACCGGTATACAAGTATTAGGAAGGAGTTCTAAATAGACAAATTTGACAGGGTAATGTGGGCACATTTAATAGATTCTATAAAATGATTCAGAAGAATTTTGTTTTAGTTCAAGAGGTAATGGAAAGCCATTGTGGATTCCTGAGTAATTCAGTGAAATGATTATTTTAGGAAGAAAAATGAAATAGTTGGAGTAGGGAGCATCAAAAAACATTATTTATTAAGCAATGACTATGGTATGGTAGTTCCCACCAGTGTCTGCACTAAGTACTGGGGAATATGAAAAAAAGGCACATAAAACCAAAAAATAGTCTCTGCTCTTCAGGAGCTCACAGTCTAATGGGGAAGAAAACATAAATCAAGATACATATGTGATAAATTGGATATAATCACAAAGGGAAGGCACAAGTATTAGTGGAAGAAGATGTGCAAAAAATTATTCCAATGATAATCTTAATGTTGACAAACTATTTTCATAACCAAGTTGTAATAGGTAATGTTGATATTATTGAGGTCAAGGTATACAGTAGTATAATATAAGCTAATTTAATTTCTTGAAACATAGAACTGGAAAAAGCATCAGAGGCCTTCTAGTACTACCTCCTCATTTTAGAGGGGAGGAAATTAAGACCCATAGAGCTTGATGCCTTGATCAAAGTCAGAGTTAATAATTATATAAAGTAAAATCTGAAATCAGTTCCCCAGTCAGAGCTGCAGCCCTTATTTAATTGAGTAATTATTCCCATTTCCAAGATCTGGAAGCAAAACTTCAGAGAGATTGAATGTTTTGCCCATATGACTGCTTTAATACAGCACCCTTTCAAGTGTGGGGAGTTGATTGAGTAAATTAATAAAATTATGCCATCCTATTTAAGATAAGGGTCAAACAGACAATACAATATGTATATACCCTAATACATTTATCATGTCAGCACACATTTCAGTCATTCACTAAATGTGATCTCTTTGGAACAGGAGACTGGGGCTAATGACACCAGTAGTACCTACCACATTAAGAACTGAACAAAGTTTGAGTAAAACATCCTCTCTTATTCCAAATTCCCTCCTCAGTGTCTATCTAAAATTTTAATTTATTATTTTTATTTCAAGTAATAAGTTTTTATTACTATGCCCGTGCTTCTTCCCTTTACATTGCACAAACTAGAAAACGAAACAAACCTCAAAAAGCAGATTCCTTAATATATATCTTCATAAATAAGTAAACAAATTAACCCTATCAGAAAATGTATGTTTCTTTCTACATTTTAACTTGATAATCTCTTTGTTAAAAGGTGAATTACATGTTTCATCTTCATTCTTTTTAAACTCATGGTTTATCATTTTGTTGACCAGGACTCTAAAGTCTTTCAAAGTTTTTTTTTCCCTATTCTGTTGTTTACATTGTATAAATTGTTCTAAGTTCAACTACTTTGCTCTGAATTAGTTCATAAAAGTCTTCTGAGTTTCCTCCAAAATGTCCATCTCATCATTTCTTGTGACATAATAATATTCTATTACATTCATATATCCTAATTTATATGGCCATTGGGTTAAAACCTCATGGTCAATATAGGTCAGAAAAAAAAATGGAATTTCAGTTTTTTCCCTTCCTTCCCTTCATTTTCTCCTCCACCTAATAGAAAACAATCTAGCCCCTTCATTTTCAAGTAAATCAATAAACATCTATTAAGATCCCACTATGTATTTAGTATTGGAAATTTTAAAAAGGGGGAAACAGTCCTTGCCTTCAAGGAACTTACAACTTAATGAGGGAGACAACCTGAAAACAAATATGTATAAAGAAAAGTCATATAGAGAACAAATAAGAAATGATTTAACTGAATGAAAAGGGCAAGAATTAAGATGATTGCAAAGGCTTCCTGCAGAAGGTGGAATTTTATTTGGGACCTGAAGGAAGCCAGGTTGGTCAGTAGGTAGAATAGAGGAGGATGGGAGTTCTGGGCATAGCAGCAGTCAGGGAAAAGGCCAGGAGCCAAAGATGGAGTGTTTTGTGTGTGGTACATTTGGGAGGCTGGGGTCTCTGAATTGAAGACTATGAATTGGGAAATAAATTATAGGAAACCTGGAAAGACAGGTTATGAAAGACTTTAAATACCAAATGAAGCATTTGTATTTGCTCCTGGAAGTAATAGGAAGCCACTAGAGTTTATTCAGTAAGGGGGAAAGAAGAGGTAGCATGATCAGACCTGTGTTTTAGGAAAAATTTTAGTGACTGAATGAATAATGAATTGGAATGGAAGGTATTCTTCCACTGAGGCAAAGTAGTCTCATCACTAAGTTACTGAGGTGATGAAGACCTGCCGTTCAATAGTGGCAGTATCAGAGAAGGGAAGGGGGGCATGCATATTAAAGAGACATTGTAAAGGCAAAATCAGTAGACCTTAGTAATCAAAGACTCCAGAGAAGTAAAGGAGAATGTGGATTGAGGAAAGACCATTGGATTTGGCAACCAGATCATTAGTAACTTGGAGAGTAGCTTTGATGGAATGATAAGTTTGGGAGTCAGATTGTAAAGAGCTAAGAAGAAAATAACTGGGGTGGGAAGAGTGAAATTACTTAATATAGATCACCTTTTCAAGAAGTTTAGCTACAAATGGCAGAAGAGATATAAGACAATAGTTTTCAGGGATGGAAGGATTAAGCAAGAGGTTTTGTTGTTGTTGAGAGACAGGGCATTGTCGCATCAAAAATGAACCAGTAGAAAGGAAGAGTTTGACAGTGAAAGAATAGGGATGACAGAGGCAGCAAAATGTTGGAGGAGATAATATAGAATGAGAGTGCTTGAACAAGGGCGTTGTTTTTGTAGTGAAGTCTATAAGTAGCTGTAGAGGTTGTTATAATCCTCATCATCAACACCATCAAACTAAGTAGTACAATATCAATACCTGCAAACTTATCCTTTCCCTTACTTTGGCAGTAGCCAAGCTCACGTTAAAAATAACTCTATTTTATTTTAAAAACTAGACATATGCACAAACAGTATAATCAGCTAATAAATCAGCTAATAAAAGTATGATTTAACAGACTACAAAAAAGTCACATGCTCACCAGTATTTCTCTGCTGGAACATCAAAGGCCCCCAAATTTCCACCATCTGAGTTTCTTCATTAAGTTTTGGCATTAAAATTCCAAAATGACCCTCTCAAAATAATCATGTTATCTGGGAATAGTAAACAAACAAATATCAGCATCCATTATGATGTCAGTAAAGGACACTTTATTAAAGAATCTATCAATCACCAACCATTGAAACCTAAAGGGAATGAAGTTCTGGAGTGATGTGTTTTGGTGGCACAGAGGTCCAAGAAAAGAGGCTAGAAAATGTTTTTTTGCCAAGAAAAGACTGACCTCAATCAGATACTCTCATGGGCAGTTTGGGTTTCTCCTTTTTCTAGTATCAGTTCAACATCTATTGCTTCTTAGAAATTTCAGACCCCAAAGAGATTCCCCACCAACTCACCGAGTGTCAAGTTTCAGACCAATACCCTGGACCCTGAGAGGAAGAGAAACACTATTCATAGGCATACATGATAATTTAGTACTTCACCTCTAATTATCAGTATATATGGAGGAGGGGAAAGAAAAAATCAAAGGTATTCAAATTTATTCCAGTACCATATAATTTTGCTTCGCCCTGTCCTAATAGAAATGTACTGAAGAACTTAAGAGTTCAGGATAGAACAGTAAAAATACTAAACAAAGAAACATTTATTATGCACTTATTATATTAGCAACTGGACAAGTAGGTGGCAGTGGATAGTCAGGAAGACTCACCTTTCTAAATTCACATCTGGTATCAGACACTTAATAGCTATGTGAACTAGACTCTATTTATCTCAGTTTCCTCATGTGTAAAATGATTTGGAGAAGGGAATGGCAAACCATTTCAGTATCTTTTCCAAGAAAACCCTAAAGAAGGTCACAAAGAATCAAACATGACTGAAGTAATTTAACAACAATATTAGGCAACTCTGTAGCATAGAGAAATGGGCCTGGGGTCTGGAGTTAAGAAGAACTCAATTCAAAATCAGCCTCAGATACTTACTAGTTGTGTGACCCTGGGTAGATCAACTAACCATTGTTTGATTCAGTTTCCTCATCTGTCAAATGGGAATAACAATTGTATCTGCCTTACAGAATTGTTGTGAGGTTCAAATGAGGTTTAATTTTTTTGGCAAGGTGATGGGATTAAGTAACTAGCCCAAGGTCACATAGCTAAGTAAGTTTTAAGAGTCTGACACCAGATTTTTACTTAGGTCTTTCTGACTCCAGGGCCTGTGCTTTAAACACTACCCTACCTAACTGCTCTGGGATAATGTTTTAAAAGCACTTTATAAACATTAAAATGCTAGTTATTATTATTATTATTATTATTATTATTATTATTATTATTATTATTACCTTGATAGAATCATCCTTAGTACTTATTGAGAGTTTATTTTCTTATTTGTTCTCCACTCATAGTTCACATGTGAATTATATAGAGTATATTGTGTTGTTCAATCCCAATTGATCCCAATTGGGGTTTTCTTGAAAAGATACTAGAGTGGTTTACCATTTCCTTATTCTGATCATTTTACAGATGAGCAAACTGAGGCAAACATGATTAAATGACTTGACCAGAGTCACACAGCTAATAAGTGTCTGAGACTGGATTTGAACTCAGATCTTCCTGTCTGGTCCGAGCACTGCATCCACTATGCTACATAGAAAAGGAGTAGAAAAGAGTAGAAACAGCATTGAACTGGGAGTTAGAAAATCTGGATTCAGTCCCAGTACTCTCACTAAATCTCCATGCAACCTTGGGCACATCCCCTTTCTCTCTCCTGATCTCAGTTTCCTTACTTATAAAATTAGAAGGATTTAAGGGGATTAATAGATGATTTCTTTCTTTCTTTCTTTCTTTCTTTCTTTCAGGAAATGGGGTTAAGTGACTTGCTCAAGGTCACACAGCTAGGCAATTAAGTGTCTTAGGCAGGATTTGAACTCAGGTCCTCCTCAATCCAGGGCCAGTGCTCTATCCACTGTGCCACCTAGCTGCCCCTAGATGATTTCTAAATTTAATCCCAAGTTTTAAAATTATCTATCCCCTTGATTTTTGGCTTTAGGTGTCCTCTACCTATACCTCCTAAGTATTCCTGCCCTCTTCTAAGAGAATATTACCAGTTAAAGCACCAAGTTATCAAATTTCTTTTTAACTGCTGTTAAAATGATGAGTTATGTTATATACAGTAGCGATGTATTTTTGTTCACCATACTTTTTATTGCCTTTGCGTTAAAATACAGGAAACCCACTAAGTGCTTCGAAAGTTGTTAAAAACAAAGTTCAAGGAATTGCCGAAAGAGCATTTCAAATGTTCATCTAATAGTTAATCTTTATTGCAAAGAAATAACTATAATCATCCCCTGATTTTTCTCATTAAAAAAAAACCCTGCATGTTGGAAATTGAAGAAGAGGAAAGGACCAAGAAAAAAAGGAACTAGGTCAGGTAAGATTTTCAGGCACAAGAAACAGATACAATGGAATGAATTAATTTTAGGTAACAGAAATTTCCTTGTTTAAATTTAACAAGGCTTTTCCAAACATATCAAGAGAGAAAATAGACTGTCTAACAAATGAAGAGAAGAATGAAATCTTTGATGGTTATCAAGTGGATTAAGGACAAAGATCCTTTTAAAAATAGTAAATTAGACTTATATTAGAAAAGAGAACAGCATCTGTATATTTAAGTGGCATATATTACTGGGTACTGTGAAATAATGAACAACTTATACAAATTCCTGTTGACCAAAAGTAGATTACGGCTCACAGAGAAAATGGGAAGAGAAACAAATCAGTGACTCTAAATGACATGAACTGTAGATGCTCAGGGAATTAGCTAATGAATTTACCCAGTCACTCACAATTATCTCTGAAAAGAGTTGGAAATATTGAGAAATTACAGTTAGGCAAAAAGAAAACACGGCACCTGTTGCAAAATGAAAATAGTAGTCCTTTCAATGGAAGAATAATTTTCTTAATTCAGACTTTTTATTGTTACCTCTCCCCAACTCAAAATTTTTGCCTACTTGATAAAATATAAATTCTTTGGTTTGATATAGAAAGTCCTTCACAGTATAAACCTTACCTATATTCCCAGCATTATTTTATGCTTCTATGTAATACATTTACATGTATACAGTTATGGATATATTTAGGGCAGGGCAGCTAGATGACCCAGGGCCTGAAGTCAGGAAGACTCTTCTTTGTGAATTCAAATCTGATCTCAGAGACTTACTAGCTGTGTGATCCTGGCTAAGTCCCTTAACTTTCTATCTCAGTTTCCCCATCTGGGGAATGAGCTAGAGAAAGAAATAACAAAGCACTCCAGTATTATTAACAAGAAAATTTCAAATGGGATAATAAAGAGTTGAACTGGAATGAAACAAGTAACCTACAACAATTTTAAGAAGTGAGGTGGCATGGAACACTGGGTCTAAAGTTAAGAAGACCTGAATTCAAAAGCATCCTAAGACATTTACTAGCTGTGTGACCTGAAGGTCACAATCTTTTCAATGGACTTTTCATTTAATTATTGGGTCATAAATCTAGATCTATGAAGGAGCATGGAGAATTAACCCCTGATCTTATCGAAGAGGAAATTCAGACCCAGGAGCTTGCTCCAAGTCAAATAGATGATAAATCCATCAAGGACAGGATGTGAACCTGAATCCTTTGACTCCAGTGCCACTGATTTCATTTATTCTATATCTTAGCATAATGCCTATTTCCATCTACTCAGCAGGTTGTTGTTAATGTTCGGCCTCTTTTAGTTTAATCTCACTCCAATAAACCCTTGATATCCTTTTTTGACAGTTTTATGCCTTACCCAAGAAGTTCATTTAAATTTCTTCAGTTTCTCATTCACACAAATCTATCTCATATGATAAAGTAGTACTATGCCATAACTTTTAGTTAATGTATCCCTTTTGAATATCATGCATATATGCATTACTGCTTTATAGCTATAGTGAATACCCCACCAGTTCTCAGGAGTACTTAGGTGAAAAAATTTGTCTCTTCTTTGTCCTATTCATCTTTATCATCAACCCCTTGAGAACTTGTTTTTGGGACTGAGGTCATGTATTTCAACACTGCCTTTCTCTTTGGAAAATTGCTCCCTATCCTCTAGATGTCCTGTAGCTTTTCAAAGTCGATATGTACAAAGCAGATCTCACTATCTTTCCCTCAAGCATACCCCTCTTCTGAGTTCCCTTTTTTCGTCAAGCACCTCAAACATCCTTTTAGTCACCAAGGTTTATATACTTCAAATTCTCACTCTTTCTCACCCCAGTTGTCAAGTCTTCTTGTTTCTACTTCTAAAACTTTTCTTGCATCCATCCTTTTCTACATTTTCGCAAAAGCCACCACTTTGGTTCAAATACTCATCACCTCTCATCTGGAGTCTTGTAATAGCCTGCTAGTTATTCTTTTTGCCTTAATTTTCTCCTCTCACTAGTACATTTTCACACAGTTGCAAAGTGATGTTTCTAAAGGTCTGATCATGTTGTTTTCTTTCTCAGTTATTGTTTCAGTTGTTCCAACTCTTCATGACCCTTTTTGGAGTTTTCTTGTGAAGGGATTAAAATGGTTTGGTACTTCCATCTCCAGCTCATTTTATAAATGAGGAACTGAGGCAAATAGGGCTAAATGACTTGCCCAGGGTCATACTTCTAAGTAAGTGTCTGAGACCAGATTCTCAGTAAAGTCTAATAGTTCTCTATCCCCTTTGGGATGATCAAATAGAAACTCCTCTGCTTGGAATTTAAAGACTTTTATGATCTGATTCTAATCAACCTTTCTACACTTGTTGCACATTACTCACATTCAAAAACTCTATGAATCTGACAATCTGGCCTTCTTATCATTCCTCTTGTACAACATTCCATCTCCCACCTTTATCCATTTATTCAAGCTTATATCCTCCCATGTTTTGAGTGAAACTTCTAGTTACTGTTACTTTATAAGGAAACAAGCATTTATGTATGTATCAGGTACTTCTATATATATATTCTCTCTTTGATCCCCACGACAACCCTATGAGTCAGGAGCTTTTATTATCCTCATTTTATAGTTAAAGAAATTGAGGTGAACAAAGATTGTGACATACCCAGAGTCACACAATAAGTCTGAGGCTGGATTTGAACTCGTCTTTTTGACTCAGCATTGCTTCCATGAAACACCAGCTGCCCCTACTTCTTAGAACCTTTTATTTCCTCAAAGCACAACTCAAGCACCATTTTTTAAAATGAAAACTCTTCTAATGTTCTAATCATCTACTGCCCCTCCACACCAATTAATTTCAGTTATTTTGTATATAATTATATACATTTTGTATATAATTATCTCCCTGATAGAATCTATGCTATTAAGAACAGGGTCTTTCATTTTTGACTTTGTTCCCAGTACCTAGGATAGTGACTAGCTCAACCTCCCTTATATTCCTACTTTGTTTCCTCCTCAGATCAAACCATTCTAGAGTCCATCATAAGTGGCCTGACTGTAATAAGAGCCATAACTTCCCAAGAGCCTCCTTCTCCCTTGACTTTGCCTTTAGATTTGGTGGCTTGATAGATCACAGGGCTTAGGTGAGACGGGAGTCAACATCTCCAATCCTTCTGATGAAGGGGAAACATTTAGGCTATGCCATCTACCAGGCCACTAGTTCCTAAGGTTCTCTAGGCTTTTGCCCTGACTCTACCCTGCAGTCTCTCGGCATTGTCTTCTGAGCTACTTTTATAACATGAGGACCTCTGAGTCTTGCCATATGCCACTAATAGAACTCCCAGAATTTCTACCTGTCCTGTAGCTGAACTTTTTTATTTTATGCATCTTTGAGTTTATGCATTAGAGCATGAGCTTTGTGAGACCAAGAGCTATCTCACTTTTAAAATTTTTATCACCAGTACTTAGCTTAATTTTTTTTATTTATTCATATCCTAGTGAGTCAAATGTTCGCTAATTTACTATTGAATATTTTCACAGTCCCCTACTGGATTACTAATTTTTCATGGCAGAGAGATCCACATAACTCAATGAAACAGCACTGCTGTGCAGTTATCTAAGACTGACAGTTCATAGTGGAGAGTTTTAACGAAAGGTGATCCACTGGAGAAGGAAATGGCAAACTACTAAAGTATCTTTACCAAGTACTATGGATTATACTACTAAAATGATCACATATATGATCAGATCAGAAGATGTTGCATATGCTACTGAGGAAGAATGAAGGACAACTAAATATAACTTCAATAATAATGAAGCAGCTGGAGAAGGCTTGGTTGTGACTGTGTCTGATGATATAAAGATCAATATTGTGGTCAAACAGGAGATGGAAGGATTAAACAGCAACATCTTCGATGTGAGTGAATTTAAATGGATAGGATAGGGTGAATTTAAGTCAAGTGATAATTACATATACTACTATAGACAAAAATTCCCTAAAAGAAATGTAGTACCCTAATAGTCAATAAAAGAGTAACAAAAGCAGTATTGAGATATAATCTCAAAAATGACAGACATTATTCTGTCAGTTAAATTCAAAGCAAACCCTTCAACATCCCAGGAATAAAAGTCTATGCCCCCACCATTGATGCTTAAGAAACATAAGCTTCTCATTTATTCTATGAAAATCTATATAGGGGATTGGAAAGGTAAAGTAGGAAATAAAAAGATAATTGGAATAATAGACAAGTTTGACTTTGGAATACAAAATGCAGCAGGGTAGAAGACTAATAGAGTTTTATCAAAATAATATTTGGGTTATAGTAAACATTCAACAACCCCCAAAGGCTACATAGACACCATCAGATTAAGAATATCAAATTGATTATCTACTTTGTAGACAAAAGTAGAAAAGATCTAGAAAATAGATTCTTCTTTTAAAATTTATTTTTATTTATTTATCTATGGCAATGGGGTTAAGTGACTTGGCCAAGGTCACATAGCTAGGCAATTATTATGTGTCTTAGGCCTTATTTGAACTCAGGTCCTCCTGACTCCAGGGCTAGTGCTCTGTCCACTGTGCCACCTAGATGCCCCCTAGAATATAGATTCTCTACAGTCAGTTAAAACAAGACTTGGAGCCAACTGTGGCTCAGAACATGACCTTGCTTTTGCAAAATTCAGACCTAAATGGAAGAAAATAGGGATAACCACCAGACCATATAGGTATGACCTAAATAACATCCCTTATGAATATGAAGTTGAGGTGATGAATAGATTTAAGGGATTAAATCAGATAAATAATATGTCTGAAGAATTATGGACAGGGGTTCACAATATTGTCTAGAAGGGAGCAAAAACAAAAATTTCAAACAAAAAAAGGAAGAAAGCAAATTAGCCATTAGATGAGGTAAGATTTTACCAAGGGCTGAGAAAAGAAGGAAAGCAAGGGAAAAGAAGAGAGTGTAAGAAAAACTCATTGAATTCAGAACTGCAGAGGAAAGAAAAGAGAGACAATTTTAAATGAAAATTCAAAGAAATAGAAGAAAAAATAATAGAATAGGAAAAATATCTTGAAGAAAAATAGAGATGAACAAATGGGAAGGATAAAAAAATTTCATAGGGACTTAATAGAGGCAGATTAGCAAAAGTTGGAAAAATACACATGAGGAACAAATAAGAAAGATCTAAATATCACCAATAACCATGATGGTATGGTTACTGAGCAAGAACCAGGCATCCTATAAAGTCAAGTGAACTTTAAGAAGCATTGCTAATGAAAAGGCTAGTGGAAGTGATAAAATTCCAGTTAACCTATTTAAAATTCTTAAAGATGGTGCTGTTAAAGTGTTGCACTCCATATGCCAGCATATTTGGAAAACTCAATAGTGGCCACTGAATTGGAAAAGAGCAGTTTACATTTCAGTCCTAACAAAGGTCAATGCCAAAGAATGTTCAAGCTACTGAACAACTGTGCTCATTTCATACCCCAGCAAACTAGGCTTCAGCAATATGTGAACTAAGAATTACCAAACACCAAGGTTGACTTTTGAAGAAGCAAAAGAACTAGAGACCAAATTGCTGACATTTGGTGGATTGTAGAGAAATCCCAGAGAGTTCCAAAAAATATCTACTTCTGTTTTACTGTCTACTTTGACTATGTAGATAGGAACAAAATGTAGCATGTAAGTTCCATATCATCTTACTTATATCATGAGGAACCTCTGGGGTTCAAGAAGCAACAATTGGAATCAAACATGGAATACCTGATTGGGTTGAGATTGGGAGTATTACAAAACTGTATATTGTCTGTTATCTTTTGTTCACAAGCTTTGTTCCATGTAATGTAGAGACCATGAGCATTTGCTATGGCAACCTTTATTAAAGCTATTGTCTGCATATATGAATTACTATTATTTCTGGATGATTGGGTGACAACCTATTTATAACAATGGCCTAGTTGTGTTTAGTTGTAAACTCTTCAAAAATTCATCATTTTATTATTTGTGAAAGACAGAAAACTTCTAAAATATAATTTTAGTTACCAGGTCAAGTCTTACTAGGTACCTGACAAGTGCCAGACATTTGTAACCTGTTGTGACAAGTTGTAGTTGCCACTGTATCGATGAATAATCCTCCCTGATCAGTAAATTCAGTCTCCTTTAAAGATAATTCATCTATAGTTCTGGTGGTAATGACCTGCCCCTGAATTGCTGACATAAAAGACTGTCTATATCATTATCTTTTCATATTGTAATATCTCTGCCCCACCCCCACCCAGGGACAGGATTAGTTAGCATTCACTTTTAGTTTAGCTCAATAAGCACTTATAGAAATGTAATTGATTATCATCACATTTTTTTTTATTATATAAATATTTTGTTTCCCAATTACATACAATGGGAATTTCTACCAATCATTTTTGCAAGGTTCTGAGTTTTACAATTTTTCTCCCTCCCTTCCCACCCCCCTTCTCTCCCAACAGAAGGCAATGTGATATAGGTTTTAATTTGCATCCATGATAAGCATAGATAAAAATTAAACATGTTATGATTCAAAAGGAAAAAAGAAAACATTAGAGATAGAAAAATTACATAATACATAAAACAATTTTTTAAAATTGAAGATAATAATTTAATTTCATTTAAACTGCACAGTTTCTTCTTTGTATACAGATTGTATTCTCCATCACAAATCCCCTAAAATTGTCCCTGATTATTGCACAGCATGGTTGAACATCAACCCATGTTGTTGTTACTGTGTATAATGTTCTTCCGGTTCTGTTCATCTCACTCAGCATCAATTCATGCAAGTCTTTCCAGGCTTTTCTGAAATCCTATCCCAACTTGTACAACCATTCCCCAAATGATGTGTGTATCTCTCAATTTCCAATTCTTTACCACTACAAACAAGAGCTGCCATGAATATTTTTGTATATGTGGGATTTTTACCCTTTTTCATGATCTCTTCAGGATAGAGACCCAGTAGTGATTGCTGAATCAAAGAGTATGCACCTTTTTATTGCCCTTCAAGCATAATTCCAAATTGCTCTCCAATAAGGTTGGATCAGTTTACAACTCCACCAAAAATATATTAGTGTCCTAGCTTTCCCAGATCCCCTCCAACATTCATATTATCATTTCTGGTCATACTGGCCAATCTGAGGGGTGTGAGGTGATACCTCAGAGATGCTTTAATTTGCATTTTTCTAATCAATAATGATTTAGAACAATTTTGCATATGACTATGGATAGCTTTGATTTCTTCATTCGAGAATTGTCTTTGCATATCTTTGACCATTAGTCAATTAGGGAACTCCTTGTTTGTTTTTTTTTTTTTTTATAAATTTGATTCCATTTTCTATATATCTTAGAAATGAATCCTTTGTCAGAAAAAGTAGAGGTGAAGACTATTTCCCAATTTACTACATTCTTTTTGATCTTGGTTGTGTTTGTGCAAAAACCTTTTTTAATTTAATGTAATCAAAATTATCCAGTTTATTTTTTATAATGTTCTCTTATAATCTCTTCTTTGGTCATAAACTGCTGCCCTTTCCATAATTTTCTTCTTTCCTTTTTTATCAAACTAACCAAAGGTTTATCTATTTTATTGGTTTTTTCATAAAACTAACTCTTGGTTTTACTTCTAAGTTCATTAGTTTTCTTGCTTTCAATTCTATTAATTTTACCTTTAATTTTCAGAATTTCAAACTTGGTATTTAATTGGGATTTTTAATTCATTTTTTCTTCAACTTTTTTGTTGCATGCTCAGTACATTGAATTCTTCTTTCTCTATTTTTGTTTATGTAAGCATTTAGAGCATATAATATATACCCTAAAAACTGCTGTATCACATATGTTTTGGTATGTTGCCAATTTATTGTCATTATCAGATGAAATCATTCATTTTTTCTATGACTTGTTGTTTGATCCACTCATTCATTAAAATTGGGTTATATTTAGTTTCCAATTAGTTTTAGGTCTAGTTCTCCATGGTCCTTTATTGCACTTGATTTTTATTACATCATGGTCAGAAAAGGATACATTCAATATTTCTGCCTTTCTGCATTTGATTATGAGGTTTTTATGCCCTAATACATGGTCAGTTTTTATGTTGGTGCTGATGTACTGGAGAAAAAAAGTATATTCCTTTCTATCCCCATTCAACTTTCTCCAAAGATCTATCATATCTAAGTTTTCTAATTTTCTATTCACCTCCTTAATTTCCTTCTTGTTTATTTTATGAACATATATAATTTTGAAAAAAGGAGGTTGAAATCTCCTACTAGTAGATTTTTGCTGTCTGTGTCTTCCTGTAACCCATTCAGCTTCTCATCTAAGAATGTGGATGCTATGCCACTTGGTGCATACATATTTGGTATTGAAATTACTTCATTGTCTATGGTAACTTTTAGGAGGATAAAGCTTCCTTCATATCTCTTTTAATAAGATCTATTTTTGCAGCTGCTTTGTCTGAAATAAGGATTTCAACCCCTGATTTTTTCACTTCAACAAAGGCATAACATATTCTGCTCCAGCCTTTCACCTTTACTCTGTATGTATTTTTCTGCTTCAAATTCATTTCTTGTTAGCAGCATATTGCAGGATTCTTGTTTTTAATGCAATCTGCTATCTGCTTACATTTTATGAGAGAGTTCATCCTATTCACATTCAAAGTTATGATTAATAATTATTTATTACATATGTGTTATCTCCCTTCTGTTGTATTTTCCTCCTTTTTTCACATTATCCCTACTCCCCAGTATTTTGCTTCTGAATGACACTTCTTTCAGTGTTTACCCCTTCTATCCAAGCCCCTTCCTTTTCTTTTCCCTTTCCTTCCCTTCCTTCTATCAATCCCTTCTCCCTCTGCCCTTTCCCCCTCTAAGTTTCTAAACTCAAATAAGTGTGTGTCTTAATCCCTCTTTAAGCCAAATCTGATGAGAGTAAGATTCAGGTAGTTCTCACCTCTTTCCTTCTTCCCCTCTATTGCAATAGGTCCTTTGTACTTCTTCATGTGATGTAATTTACCCCATTCACTCTCCCCCTTCTTCCTGTCTCTTTATTGTTTCCCTCTTTTTTAATGAGCTATTTTTAAAAATCATTCCATCAAAGTCATGAAGATTAATGAATGTCCATTCCTTCTGCCTAAGTATGTTACCTCTAATAGAGTTATAATTCTCAAGAATTATGAGAATCTCCCTCCTAGGTGAGGATGTAAACAGTTTAATCATATTGGATAACAGGTTTTTTTCTTTTCCCCTGTTTACCTTTTCATGTATCTCTTGAGTCTCCTGTTTGAAGATCAATTTTTCTGTTTGGCCTGATTTTTTTTCCTCAGGAAAGATCGAAAGTCTCTTATTTTGTTAAATATTCATCTTTTCCATTGAAAGAAAAGATTCAATTTTTCTGGATAGTGAATTCCTGGTTGTAATCCGAGCTCTCTTACTCTCCAGACCATCATATTCCAGGTCCTTTGATCCCTTAATGTTGATGCAGTCGGGTCCTGTGTAATCCTAATTGTGACTCCTTGGTATTTGGCTTATTTCTTTCTGGCAGCTTGCAGGATTTTCAACTTGATCTGATAATTCTGGAGTGTAGCCACAATATCCCTTGGTATTTTTACTTTGAGATCCCTTTCAGGAAGGGATCCATGTATTCTTTCAATGACTATTTTGCCCTCTGGTTCCAGGATATTGGAGTGGTTCTCCTTCACCGTATCTTGAGGTATGGAGTCCAGGCTTTATTTTTTTCTTCAAGGTTTTCAAAGAGTCCTTTGATTCTTAAATGGTTTCTTCTGGATCTATTTTCCAGATCGTTTTGCTGGTGAGGTATTTCACACTTTCCTCTATTTTTTCATTTTTTAAATTTTAACAGATTCTTGGTGTCTCATGAAGTTGTTTTCAGATTCCAATCTTTTTCTAGAGAAGAATTTTCTTCATTTACCTTTTTCATCTCCTTTTCCAATTGATCAATTCTATTTTTGAAGGAATTGTTATCTTTTTCCACTTGTCCAATTGTGTTTTTGAAAGATTTATTTTCTTTTTGCACTTGTCCAATTGTACTATCAAAGGATTTGTTTTCTTGTTGTAAGATGTTAATTTTCTCTTGCATTTCTTCAGCCAGTTTTTTTCCACTTCTTTCTGATATCTTCTAAGAAGTCTTTTGGTCCTAGAGACCTATTCATATTCTCCACTGAGGCTCCACACCATCTGTCCTCCTTTTCTGAGCTGATATCCTTATCTCCAAGGTAACAGTCAATGCACTCCACTTTGCCCTGGTCTTTCTTCATTTTGGGCCCTTACCCTAAAATCTTATGTTGGAAAAGGTGCTGGTTTGCAGACCTTTGGTGTTGAGATTACTCTAAGCCTTGCTCACTGGGGTTAGGAACTCCATGGGGCTTACTCAGTGGGCCCACCACTAAGAAATGCCAGAAGCTTTGTCTGAATTTTCTGTGTCAGTGACCCACTCCCTATATCTGGGGTGGGGATCTGGGCTGTACTTGCACAATCTGGACTGAGCCCTCAGCCTAGAAAATCCAAAGGCTATCTATGGGTAATCAGTTTAATCAGCAATCAGCCTAGAGGAGATCTGAGGCCCACACTGAGGCCTTGGGGCAAGGTGGGAACATCTGGGACTGTTTCTGCTTGTTCTTTAGTAAGTCAGGCCCTCCCACAGAAACAGTGGGTAAGCCCAGCTGGAAATGCAGGGACTCTTCAGCTGAAAACTCAGGATGCTAATGGCCAGGGTCTTCCAGACCATGCTGAGTTGGCCAGATTGATGTCTAGTGCACCATGCTGGAGCCTCCATTCTCCCACCATGCACATGGCAAACAATTCCATCATAGTTCTCAGGTTAATCCCCAGCCTCACCCTGCAGCCACTGCACTGAGTCTCTGATCTCTGCCATGGGCACATGCACCTGTGACAGACCTTGCTCAGAGATGTTCCCCTCTGTTCATCTATGAATTCTGTGGATCCAAAATCTGTTAAGAGGCTTGATTCATGTTAGTTTTAAGGAAAATCCAGGAGAGTTTAAAGCCAGTATGTGGCTTCTCTCTACTATCTTGGCCAGAAGACCTTCTATTTTTTTTAATGTTCATATAAAAGGCTTTCTAAGACAATTCATTATCCTGAATTATTTTAAAATATACATTTCATAGTTTTGAGGACTAATGCACAATTGAATAAAATGACAGCTTACTGTAAAAGAATAAAAATATTAGTATTTAAGTTCATACTCCATAGGTTCTGCTAATTTTTGTGGGACTCCTCTAGTAGTAGACAGGATAAGAGATTATATGTATCTTATTTCCTGCCATTTAAGTTTGATAAATTATGGTGGATCTCCATATTTTTAAAGGTTTTTTTTTCATTCTTTTATGATATAGGGATTATTTGTATTTGTTTAGGGGAAACATGTAGAGCAACTTGGTGCTGGGCCTGGAGTCAGGATGATCCCTCTTCTTGAGTTCAAATATAACCTCAGACACTTACTAACTCTGTGACCCTGGGCAGGTCACTTCACAATGTTTCCTCATTCTTCACCTGTAAATTAACCTGGAGAAGGAAATAGAAAAATAGAAAACCACTCCAGTATCTCTGCCAAGAAAACTCCAAATGGGGTCACAAAGAGTCAGACATTAAAAACAATTACAACAGTGAAACATATTTAAAATGTTGCTTTTAAATTTATATGGATCAACATTATCCCCTGTAATGGTGGACAATAATTCTGCAATGAAAATGCTCTAACTGCATTATTGTATTTTGGTTACTTTCTCTTGGAATTTTGTAAGTTTGTCCTTGTTACACAGGATTTGTTATCTATTAGCTGATAAAATAAATGAATATTTATTTAGTATTTTGATGTCTTTTTTATGTACTTTTGGAATATCTACCAATTTTCCTCCCTCTGACTAGGGAGTAGTAAAACTGCTATAATTATCTTATTATTCATTATTATTTCATTCTCATTTTTGAGGGATGATTTTGTGGTGATATCATATTAAGGTTACTATTGATAATGTCTGAAGTACATTTTTTTGAGACCAATTCTCCCTGTATTGTCCAGGTTGGAAGTGAAAGTCATACATAGACCCAATCTCTAAGACTAATCAGCTTAGAGGTTTTAACTTGCTTTGTTTTTTCTGATCTAGGCCAGTTGGCCAGGCCTTCCATTCCTTGGGGCTCACTATATTGGTGCCCAACTTAAAAGGAATAATCATCTTTAGTTTGATTGAACCACAGAACTCCTAAACTCAAACAATCTGCCAGTCTCAGCCTTCTGATCAGCAGACTGAAGGTTTGGGCAGTCACCTCAGCCTCTTTCAAGTATTTGTTGGATCCTTATGGTTTATCCACTTTAGGAGTATACTATTATAATTTTGTATTTGTGGGGCAAATTTTGTATTTGTATAGGTAGTGCAGTAGTTGGTGCATCATCCCTGGATTCAGGAGGACCTGGGTTCAAATTTGACCTCAGACATGTAATAGTAATTAAATAGCTGTGTGACCTTGGGCAAGTCACTTAACTCCATTGACTTGCAAAAAAAGAGAAACAAAGAATTTTGTATTTGTTTTTATCCTCTTGTCATTTCAGAACACAAAGGAATGTCTCTCATTCCATTGTCTTCTTTGTCAGATGTGTTCCCACAATCATTTTGAAGAGGGTCATTCCATAACCTTTTATATCCTTGCTATTTCTTGGATACACAGCAGCAAAGTCTTCCCATTTTGTTCAATCATAACCAACTCTTCATGATCCCATTTGGGGTTGTCTTGACAAAAGTGGTTTGCCATTTATAGATAAGGAACAGGGTAAAGTGACTTGCCCATGTTCAAACTGCTAGTAAGTGTCTAAAGTTGGATTTGAACTCATGAAAATGAGTCTTCCTGATTCCAAGCCCAGTGCTCTATCCATTGTGCCATCTCACTGCTCCTTATTCCCATTGGTTGGGGTATTAACACAATAAGTGGTGTCATCATCATCATAGCCCAATTGGCCAGTGTTTCTGTCAGACCTTCACAGCTATCATAACAATTTCAGGGGTTACAGAATTTTGGTTATAGATCACTTGTACTGGTATTCCCTTATTTTGCCTCTGCCTCTCAGTCTTTATGATGATAATAGTTAATGTCTTGGCCTTTGAAGTTGTTGTTGCTACCATATCATCATTATCATCAACCTCTCAATTCCCTAAGAAAACTTCTTCCTTTAGTTAGTTGGCTTCTAGAAGAGAGATAAATTTGCATCTGCTGTGGTAGTGGGAGATGGACTAGAAGAAGAAAAAAGATCATAAAATGCATTCTTGAATGGTACCCAATGCTTAAATGTAAATGGATCAAAATCTAAAGATGAACTAGAGGATGATGCCATATTCTTCCCTTTCCCTTGACACCTCCACACTGTACAAAATATTTATCAATCTGTTTTTTTAAAGGCTCTCTCTGGCTCTTCCCACATTTCCAGATGTCTCAGCCATGATTCATTTGGTGTCAGTGAGTGTCATTAGTGCTGTGAATCATGCTTCGTATTTGTTTTATAATTCTTACCTGCTCATAGTCTGATTTCTTCTATACCCAGACTAACTTCTGAATATGTGCTCTAAAGGCCTGCTATGATTTGCATAGTTGGAAAAGGTTGTGAATGTTAGCTCACAAAAATAATTCAAATGGACTTAGATTTGAACATTATCACAGAGATCCTGAAGAGTGAAGGAGCCCAATGAGAGCTAATGATAAATGATCATTTCTCTTCTGGGAGAAGTGTGAGGAGAATATTGCAGAAACTAATGTTATTTAGCATCTTGTTTAATGATCTAGAAGAGGGAGTGGTTATGTTCTATGCCAATAACATTAAATTGGAAGATGCTAAAAATACAAGTAAGGGCAAAGAAACTATAATCAAAGAACTCATGAAGATTAGAAATATCATATCACATCCAGTGATGTGGACACTAGCCACCAAGACCAGCTCAGAGAGAGAAGAGGCAACATCTCAAAGAGTGGAAAGAATGGTGGTCTTATAGTCATTAGATCTATATTGAACGGTCACTCTGCTTGGCCTTCATCTTTCTGGACTTCAAGTTTCTCATCTGTAATTTGATTAGGTTGAATGAGATAGATCATCTCTATGGTATCATCAATCAAACTCTAAATCCTAGGGAGATAGGTAGTATCTGTCCTAAAACCAAATGAGAGTAGGAAGAAAAAGGACTTCAGAAATGGAAACAAATTGCAAAAAAGTCAAGGCTATCATCCCTTCCTCCTCTCACACCCTCACCCCACTCCCCAAGGATAATCAGATAGATGAGAGAATTTGGAGAAAGTGGGGGTTAGAATTGAGGTTTTCAGGCAGTGAATTTTGTACAATGGAACAGAAACTAATCAAGAAAATTGAAAAACAAAGGTAACAGAAAAACAGTGAAAAGTCAGATCCAACTAAAAGCAAGTTGTTTAAAAAAATTTGGAAATGTCAGAGTAAAAAGAGAGGTTAAAGATCATATAGTTTGCTGTTGTTTGGTCATGTTTGAATATTCATGACCCCAACTGGGAGTTTCTTGGCAAAGAAATTGGAGTGTTTTGCCATTTCCTTTCCCAGATCATTTTACAGATGAGGAAACTGAGGCAAAAGAGTTAAGTGATTTAAAGTCTTATAACTGTTTATCTAATTCTTTTTCTCTTATATCAATCTTTTCTACATCATTTGTGATCACCTGTGGAGATAAGAAGTTATGTGTGGAAATTTGAAGTGCTCAAGATAACAGAGCCTAATCCTCTCATTTTACTTATGGAAACAGATTGTGATGAATTAAATAATTTGCTCAAAGTTGAATAAATGAAAAGCAAAGACAAGATTAGAACCCAGGTCTCTTATAGTAATACTAATAATATTAAAACTAATAATAATTATGGCAACTACTATTTAGTACTAGCATATAGTGTTTTATGCTCTATATAATTAGGGCTAGCATGTTATACTTTAAGATTTTCAAATATCATCTCAGTTTATTTTCAGAATAAGCTTAGAAGGTAGATCTTATTATCCACATTTTATCAATAAGGAAACTGAGGCAAATGGAATTCCATAAGTGACTTGTCCAAGTTCAGAAAACTAGGAAGTGTTTGAGATGAACTGAAATCAGGTCTTCCTAATTCCAGCTTGCATTCAAATGAAAACTTTGTAGTCTGAAGCAGAGAAGGGTTCCATGTGAACAGCAGTTGAACAAGGGTCACCAGTCTTGAGAAATAGGTGAACACCATTCCGAAGGATGGTGGCCTCCTTTGCCCTAGGTCTATCGAAAGGGATTGGGGTTCATATCCCCAAATCTGGAGTGGCAGAGATGGGTGTTTCAAGAAATCTAGTGTAGTAATCTGACTGATCCTGGAGAAGTCAATGGGAATCCTGGGAAAGGTTCTCTTTTCTTTGTGAAGTGCAAGCTACCCTGGAATGAGTGTGGCTGAGAGAGGGTCAGAGAGTTGGAAAATGTCACAGATTAGCAGTGTCTGGTGAACTTGAGCCTGGGGAGTATAGTTGCAGAGCTAAACAGCATAGACATTTCTTTAAGAGATCGGTTAGCTTTGTCCTGTGGTCCAAAATTTATCACCAAGCTGATGAGTGGTCCATCATGAGATAGGTTAATTTGACTTTACTGCTAAAAAAAAAAAACTATTACCAAAAAAATCATTGTACTAACAGACCATCAAGAGACAAATTAGTTTTATTGTAACACTGCAAATTTTGACTTCAAAAATGCCATATAGTCACTCTGCGTAGTTTTCCTGCAATGTTTCAGTCCTCAGTTATGTGGGAAAGACCACATCCAAATGACCAAGGTCCCTCACTGTATCCAGAATATCACTAGTAGTCCTGTTTCCTAAGCTAACAGGCCACAGAGTATCAATAGTTCTGGAAAAGACAGTGAGCAGGATGTCTTTACACAACATTTTCATCACTTTAATCAACATAATGTACAAATTACGCCTTCATTTATTTGACATCATGGTCTTCAAATAGGATGGATGATTACTCAAGCCCCTATAGTGCCACCTAGCTGCTACTGTGTCACCCAGCAAAGGAGCACCTTTGCTCTTTCTACTTTATTATATAGTCTCTCTCTATTAGCTAATTTTATTTTATTTTATTTAGGTTTTTGCAAGGCAAACGGGGTTAAGTGGCTTGCCCAAGGTCACTTGGCTAGGTAATTATTAAGTGTCTGAGACCGGATTTGAACCCAAGTACTCCTGACTCCAGGGCCGGTGCTTTATCCACTATGCCACCTAGCCGCTCCCTAGTTAATTTTATAAGACAGATATTCAATACATTCCTTAAAAACTTGTTAAGCAAATACTATTCTAGGTTCTTGGAACATAAAGATGAATAAAACATAACTTCTGTCCTCAAAGAACTTACTTAGAGTAGTTGTTGTTAAGTCAATTTTCACCTATGTCCTGCCCTTTGTGACTCCCTCTGGGGTTTTCTTATCAAAGATACTGGAGTGGTTTGCCATTTCCTTCTCCACCTCATTTTACAAGGTTAAGTGATTTGACCAAGGTCATATAGCTAATAAATGTCTGAGGCTGGATTTCAATTCAGGAAAGTGTATCTTCCTGATTTTGTCTGTACTCTATCTATTGTATTATCTTGCTGCCCCTAGAGTCCAGTAGAAGACATAAAATGTGCATATAAATACTATAAATCAAAATGAACATGACAAGTGCCTAGTAAACATACATCTCATTCAGGACTGTGCCTATTTTGCATAACATCTTCAGTATCTGGCATAGGGTCTTGAACTTGGCATATATTTTTTTCTTTGTTTTAAATACAAGTTAATTCAATATATAAGACCACAGAAGGGGAAGAGATCACTTCTAACTGGAGACCATTTCCAACTAGAAGTATCAAGGAAGGTTTCCTGGAGGAGGTAGCCCCCTGA
Source organism: Macrotis lagotis (assembly GCF_037893015.1). Taxonomy (NCBI): domain Eukaryota; kingdom Metazoa; phylum Chordata; class Mammalia; order Peramelemorphia; family Peramelidae; genus Macrotis; species Macrotis lagotis. The sequence goes on from NC_133666.1 coordinate 439,354,761, forward strand.
GTTGGGTCTTCAACAAGGATGGGAAGAATTTCAGCAGGAAAAGATCAGTGAAGACTATAGTAAGAAACAGAGAATGCCAGAAGCAAATGTGTGAAAATGGAAAAAGGTGAGACTAATTCAGGAATGGGAAATTGATTAGCTTGTAGCATAGAGTCCATGAAGGACAATAGTATAAAAATCACTTGAAGTGTAGTGAGAGTCATATTTTTTTGGAGCAGTTTGGATGTAAGGCTGAGAAAATTTTATTTTTTTCCTTAGTACAGTGAGGAGCCTTTGAAGGGTTTGTCCTATATCCAAATAAGAGTAGGAAGAAGAGGGACTTCAGCAATGTAAATAAATTGGAAAAAAGTTCCTGATCAGAACTCTACATTAGAAGATGAATCTAGAAGCACTATGTATCATAGATTGAAGGGGTCAAAGATTAAGACAACGGAAGACTAGAGGGCTTTAAATATCAAGTAGATGGGGCAGCTAGGTGGTACAGTGGATAGAATACCAGCCCTGGGGTCAGGAAGACTTGAGTTCAAATCCTGTTTCAGACACTCGACACTAGCTTTGTTAACTTGAGCAAGTCACTTAACCCCCATTCTCTCATCCCTTCCCCACCCCCCAAAATGCCAAGTAATCAATAAAAGATTCAACCAAGCTGGAAATACAAAGAAAAGCAAAAAAAAAAAAAACACAAAACCAATTCTCAAGTGAAAAGCAATATGTAAATAATTAGGTATATAGTTTAACTTTCACATACTTTGTTATATATTGACTAAGTTGGAGAAGACATTACCATGGGTGGCAGATCAAAAGAAGACTGAAGACTGAAGAATAGGGAAGGCCTTTTGAAGTGGGACTTGAACAGAGAGAGAGAGAGAGAGAGAGAGAATAAAGAGAATATGATGTAAGGAGACTAATAAAATAGAAAAAACTTAAAATGTCAAACAGTTAATATTTGATCATAGAGATAATAGAAATTTAGAGTTGGGGTTAAGGTTAAGCCTAACCTGGGGCGGCTAAGTGGCATCATGCATAAAGCACCGGCCCTGGAGTCATGAGTACCTGGGTTCAAATTCGGTCTCAGACACTTAATAATTGCCTAGCTGTGTGGCCTTGGGCAAGCCACTTAACCCCGTTTGCCTTGCAAAAAAAAAAAACCTAAAAAAAAAATGTTAATCCTAACCATAACCCCACTGGGGCATATTGAGCAGGGGGGGATGATACTATACTTCATAAAAATCACATTGGCAGCTGAATAGAGGGTAGATTAAAATAGGGAAGACTTAAGAGACTTAAGGCTTGTGGTGCTGTGAGTGGAGGGAGATATGGAGACATATAATAGAAGATGTGAGGGTAGAAACAAAATTTGGTAGTAGATAGGATATGTGGGTGAGTGAGAGTGAGCATCAAAAAAGATATCAATGATACAAATCTGAGTGATTATAATAGTAGTATTATAATAAATATAATAGTAATGCCAATGATAGTAACAGGGAAGGAGTTTGGGGGATAATGAGTTTTGTTTTGGACATGTTGAGCTTGATGCTATAGGCAATCAGACTCATAAACTTTCAAGTAGGTAAATGTTGTGGTCAGACTTGTCCTTTAGGAATATTATGTTGGTATTGTGTATAGAGAATGGATTAGAGAGAAGAGATATTTGAGGCAGATAGACTAATTAGGAAGTTATTCAAAAGTTCCATAAAGAGATAACAACGAAGGCCCAAAATTGGGTAGTGATAAATGTGACAGGAAAAGATGGGGATAAGTATAAGAATTAGAGTCAGAAAATTGACAAGGAATAAGAATAGATTGAATATGAGAGATGAAAGATAGCGAAGAGAACCCAGGTATCAGCAATGATGGTGGTGTCATCTAAAACAGAAAAGTCAGGGAGAGGGACAAGTTCATGGGGAAGGATTATAAATTCACTTTTGAACATAAGTGGGCATATCTGTTTTGAAAAGCTCAATGGACAATTGATAATTCAAGTCAAGAGCTCAGGAGACAGACTAGGAATGGATTATCAATATACTTTGGAATTGATTGTACATTATGGGAGACATTGGCAGAGGACTGCTTAGCATGATGTGTCCTCATCAGAGAGGCTGCTGTGCTCTATGAGCAAGGCAGAATTGAAACTTCAAGGAAACATGAAATGCATAAATTTAGAGTAACTATCCCAATCATTCCAAGATCATCTTTATCTGATTGGCACACTGAAACTTATCTCTAACAGAGTGATGCCACTTTGGTCTTCTTTGATAATGAAGGATAAAAACCAATCATCCATAACCAACCAATCTCCAACCAACTATGTATCAACCACTGTAATACTGGAAGGAAACAAAAAGAATCAAAAAAAATATCCATCCCTTAAGGAACTCATAGAAATCATCTATCTGTAAATATTAACTTATCTCATGTGATCTGAGGAGCTCATTAGGAGAGAATGTAAAGAGAAAATAAAAGAGTCCAAGATAGATATGACCCTAGGTACCTGAGACATAAAATACTTCTGTGAAGGAGATGGAGGAGTGGTCTGGTAAGTGAGAGAACAGAATAAACAAATCAATGAAAAGTGTGGTGTCAACAAAAAATCCAGAAAAGGGATAATATCTAGGAAAGGAAGGTAATCAATATTGCTATACAGATTTCAAGAAGGGTGAAAATGAAAAAGTGCAATTGTATTTAGTAATTAAGGGATTACTGATAATTATGAAGAGAACAGCTTTAATTGAGTAATGATATCTAGCAAGAGTTCAATGGGTTCGAAAGTGAGATGGGAAGTGGAGATAATAAGTCTAGGCACTTTTTTCCCCCTAGGATTTGTTGTGTTAAAAGAAAGAGATATAAGTTGAGAGTTTTAAGGGGAATAGAGGGTCAAGTATGGACATTTGAAGGAAGGGAAAGATCTCAACATTTTTGTAGGCAGCAGGGAAGAAACCAATAGATAAAAAGTGATTCATTAGGATTAGAGAGAGAATAGGAAACCATCATCTAGAAAAGATGGGAAGGGATGAGATCATGATTACAAATAGAGAATTTGGCCTTGGATGGGAGAAGGGCTGCATTCATTAAAGGCTGAAGTATATGTAGTAGGAGAAAATGAAGGATAATGTCAGAAATAAGTAAAAAGAAATTTAATGGCAAATAATCTATATTTTCTCATTGTAGGAGTTAGGTTGAAAACCATTTTATCAAAGAGCGGCTAGGTGGCATAGTAGATAAAGCACCGGCCCTGGAGTCAGGAGTACTGGGTTTCAAATCCGGTCTCAGACACTTAATCATTACCTAGCCATGTGGCCTTGGGCAAACCGCTTAACCCCATTTGCCTTGCAAAAAAAACAAAAGGAAAAAAAAACCCATTTCATCCCATTTTAACCCTGATATAACTAGATGAGAACATAGCTCAATAAATCAGTCAATCAGGCTTTAAGATTAAATGTTTTTAAGAAGTCTTTAAAAGACATTTGATGAAGTGAAATTATACTAAACAAGAGGTGTATTCCTATAGGATTTGGGATTTTAGTTTGTTCTCTGTTCTTATTTAAACAGCATCAAGGCAGGGAATGGGGGATTCTAGAAAATGGAGCAAGTGTGGAGTTCTAGCTGAACCTCCTTAGGAGATTTTGGCAGAGGGAGGGGGAAAAAGGAGCCTTGACTAGATCACTACTCCAACATCTCTTTAACCAGAGAAGGATCATCCATTTTCAACGGGTCTGGAGAGTGATGAACATCCCATCTTCCCATCACGCCATACATGATGTACCAGATTATCCGGCAGCATTGTTGACACTGTTGGGAGCCAAGGACAGATGGGCAGAGTTTTCCCATATTTAAAAAAAATACTTCTTTTCTTCCCACAAAAGGGAAAAAAGAACTAGCAATCAGGAGCTCTGTTATCCCTTTGCTACATATGGTCTTTAAGCTTAAACTCAACTTTCCCAAGACTCTGAATGGATTTAAGGGAGAATTTGTCACAGTTTGGTTTTACACTATAATGTTCTAAATGTACTTTACCTAAAATTGAATGATTAAATTGATTTTCAACTAAGCACCTGGTAGGGAAACACATATGGGCTTGAGCCAATGGCATTAAAGAATTATTGCTGATTCCTCAGGGTGGAAGTGTGGAGACAATGGGGATCCCTAGGATCTTAAAATAAGAGAGACATAATCAACCTAATTGTGGGAACCTGACTTATCAGTGGGGGAGGGAGAGGGAATTTAGATAAGGATCCTCAGAATTTACACAGACTACATCAAAAAAGTATGAAGCAAGGTCCTCTGGTGAGAAGTTGGAGAAGGTGGAGTGAGAGGCTTCAGGAAAAAAGAAAAGATTTGCAATAAGTGCAGTGGGAAAGGTGACAGTCAATTAGGAAAGAAAAAATTGTCTTGCTTTAGAGGACAAAATTGAGATTAGATGTGTAATCTAAAGGGAATCATACCTTCCGATCATGCTTCTATTTGTTCAAGTGGAAAATGTTTTTCTTTTTTTCTTTGTATCTTCAGTCTTTTTTAGTCATCCAACTCTTTATAACCCTATTTGGGGTTTTCTTGGCAAAAATCCTGGAATGGTTTATTTGCTTCTCTAGTTCATTTTACAGATGAGGAAACTGAGGCAAATAGGGTTAAGTTGCTCAGGGTCACACAAATAGTAAGACTTTGAGGTCAGATTTGAATTAATAAAGATGAATCTTCCTGATTCCAAGCCCAGTGATTTATCCATTTTGCCACCTAGTTGCCTGTGTATACTGAGAATTTAGCATAATCCCTTACTTATAGTAGTCCTTTAATAGATGTTTACTAAATTTTGTATTTTTCACATTAAGAGACAAATTTTTTTCATTCTGTGTACAATTTATTTGTGAGACAATGAAAATCTTGATATTTATCTGTTCAAAATAATGCTCTTGTTTTGTCCTAGCATTCCTTACTATAATAATATAATTTCAAAATTTGAATTTTGTCATATTAGCTGTTTCTATGAGCATTGTTATCTATATGTTTAGACTATATACCTGTGGCTTAGTTATGATAATATTTAAAAATACAAGAACACTAGAATTTTGTGACAATATGCTGTTGATCACCATCTTGCTTGAAAATAGCAACACCAGTTGGACAGCATTGTTGAACCAGTGGCATGACTGCCTGACATTATCTTCTAGTTCATATTTTACTTTCTTATTCTTCCAGGATATCATGGGAACATTTTTCAAATGTTTTGCTAAAGTCAAGATACATTATGCCTAATTATGTCTGAAATTTCCCTGATCTGCCAATTTAGTTATCCTATCATAAAGGAAAATGAGTTGTTCTTTATGAGCCAAAGTTTCTCCTGTTAATTACCAGTCTTTTTTCTAAATGCTCAAAAATTATCTGTTTAATAATCTGTTTGAACATATTCTGGGGGAGTCACAATTTTGATTCTTCACAGCCTGTGGTTTTCCTAGGCAGCTGGGTGGTACAGCAGGCCAGGAGAACTGAGTTCAAATACTGATCCAGGCCTTTAAATAACTTGCCTCAGGTAAGTCACTTAACCACTACCAGCCTCTATTTCTTCATCTGCAAAATGGAGATAATAGTACCTACCTCTCAGGACTGTTTTGGGAATCAAATAAGGTGGCAAGTAGGTTGCTTTGTCAATCTTAAAGCTATAAAAATACGAGCTATTATCATCATTATCCATAATTCTGAGGCACACGTCATCAATGGAAGAATATTGGGTTTAAAAACATATTTTGTGCTAGAGAGCTGCTTGGGATCATTTTAAGTGTTATGTAACTTCCCCTAGGCAACCAACATCCTTTCTTCATCCTATTCTATTGGTCCAGATAAATTTTCCTTGCCTGTAAAAACTGGACTTTATTCATTGGTCTACTCATTCAACTGCTTGTCATAGTCTATCCATGTCCATACCATACCTCAGCTACAGTCCTATCTGGTAATGTCTCTTTGAAATGCCATTCTCCTTCTCCCAATGGTAAGGTTTTTCTGGGGCTTCCATTTTGAGGAAGCCTCTAGACCAGTCATTCTTCATTCCTCTCCAGACTGTGTTCTGATTTTCTGGACTTCAACACAGACCTTCAGATTGAGTTTCAGCCTGGATTCTCCCAACACTTGCAGTCTTTTTACCCTAGGATATATATTCATCTCTCTAGCCTTACCTTGAAATTTCCTGCTGCCTTTCTGGGACCCTGCCCTTATTGGTGAGTTTCTCCAGGGCCTCCATCTTGGAGAAAGGCCTATGTCAGCCAACTTTCATTCCTCTTCTGGTTGGCTCCTGACTTTCTGTATTTTGATAATATGATGTGACATGGGTACCTTCAACCACCCAACCCCTAATCTTACCAATAAAAGGTATTTATCACTGACATGAAGACTCTCTTGAATAGAATAAAGAGGAGGTTGATTCCCACAGAGCAGTTAAACCTTGGTGTCCTTGTTCATAAAGTTTATTACATTATAACAATAATGGAAGTTTTATAGAAAATTCTCATCATTATCTATAATTGTTCAAAAGAGCTTGGACTCATAATCAACATAGGGGAAAAAGTCAAATGTTTGAAGAGCATTTATTGCACAGGCACATAGAAAGGCAACAAACATTTATTAAGAGCCTATGTGTGCTAATTGTTAGACATAAATTTAGCCAAACAAAAAGGCTCATAAATTGCCTTCCATTATTAGATTGGAAGCCCCTTGAGGGCAGAAGCTATCTTTCTTCCTGTAAAACTCCCAATATTGATATAATGTAATAAAACAAATTATTAAATGTATTTGGTTGATAACCAGTCAGTATTAATAATCAATAAATAAATATTTATTATTTATTTATCTAACAGTCACTATGCTAAATACTGGCATTCCAAAAAAGAATAATCAAACAAATTCAAAACATATTTTAATGAAGGAGACAACTTGCATATATATATATATATATATATATATATATATATATACATACATATATACACATATATATGTATCCATAAAATAATTATGAAATAGATGCCACTGAATTGGGGAAAAGGGATTAGAAATTGAGTGGACCTGGAAAGTTCTCATTCAGAAGGTAATGATTAAGTTGAGTCTTTGCAAAGGGTTAGAAAGGTAAAATGAGATCAGCATATCATTGCATGTTAAATGCCACATAGAGGAATTTATATTTAATCATAGAGCTAGTGGAATAGTTATGTTGCCTAGAGGATAAAGCACTGGGCTTGGAATTAGGAATATTCATCTCCGTGAAGTTCAAATTTTTAGCTCTATGAACCCTGAGCAAGTCACTTAACTCAGTTTCTTCATCTATAAAATGAGCTAGAGAAGGAAATGGAAACCACTCCAGTCTATGCCAAGAAAAGCTCTAACCAGGGTCACAAAGAGTAGGATGTGACTGTAATGACTAAATAACAAAAGTAGAGAGCCATTGAAGTTTTCTAAGAAACTGACAGGGGGTTGTATAGTCAGAACTAGACCTTTATTAAAATCACTTTGGACAGGCAACTAGATGTATGGAGGATGAATGGGAGTAGAAAGAGATTAGAGAAAGAGAGTCAATTAGGAGGCTAATTTTGTTTTATAGGTGAGAAATAATGAGGGTCTTTGGTTGTTAGCTATATGAGTGGAGAGAAAGAGAGAAATAGAGTTAGAAATAATAAGTTTTATCAACAGAGCAATTTCTTGTAACATCATACTATATAGCTGGAACATACTTAGGAGAAGGAAAACTTTCTTTTTTTTTTTTAATTTATTTTTATTGAAGATGTTATTTGAGTTTTACAATTTTCCCCTCAATCTTACTTCCCTCCCCCAACCCCCCCCACAGAAAGCAATCTGTCAGTCTTTACTTTGTTTCCATGTTGTACCTTAATCCAAATTGAGTGTGATGAGAGAGAAATCATATCCTGAAAGAAGAGACAAGAAGTCAGAGGTAACAAGATCAGACAATAAAATATCCATTTTTTTTTCTAAATTAAAGGGAATAGTCCTTGAACTTTGTTCCAACTCCACATCTCCTTAACTGGATACAAATGGTACTCTCCTTTGCAGACAGCCCAAAATTGTTCCTGATTGTTGCACTGATGGAATGACCGAGTCCTTCAAGGTTGATCATCACTACCATGTTGCTGTTAGGGTATACAGTGTTTTTCTGGTTCTGCTCATCTCACTCAGCATCAGTTCATGCAAATCCCTCCAGGCTTCCCTGAAATCCCATCCCTCCTGGTTTCTAATAGAACAATAGTGTTCCATGACATACATATACCACAGTTTGCTAAGCCATTCCCCAATTGAAGGGCATTTACTTGATTTCCAATTCTTTGCCACCACAAACAGGGCTACTATAAATATTTTTATACAAGTGATTTTCTACCCTTTTTCATCATCTCTTCAGTATATAAACCCAGTAGTTGGTATTGCTGGGTCAAAGGGTATGCACATTTTTGTTGCCCTTTGGGCGTAGTTCCAAATAGCTCTCCAGAAAGGTTGGATGAGTTCACAGCTCCACCAACAATGTAATAGTGTCCCAGATTTCCCACAACCCTTCCAACAATGATCATTAGCCTTTCTGGTCATATTGGCCAATCTGAGAGGTGTGAGATGCTACCTCAGAGAAGCTTTAATTTGCATTTCTCTAATAATTAAGGATTTAGAGCAATTTTTCATATGGCTATGGATTGCTTTGATCTCCTCATCTGTAAATTGCCTTTGCATATACTTTGACCATTTGTCAATTGGGGAATGACTTTTTGTTTTAAAAATATGACTCAGTTCTCTGTATATTTTAGAAACGAGTCCTTTGTCAGAATCATTAGATATAAAGATTGTTTCCCAATTTACTACATTTCTTTTGATCTTGGTTACAGTGGTTTTATCTGTGCAAAAGCTTTTTAATTTAATGTAATCAAAATCATCTAGTTGGTTTTTGGTGATGTTCTTCAACTCTTCCTTAGTCATAAACTGCTCCCCTTTCCATAGATCTGACAGGTAAACTAGTCCTTGATCTTCCAATTTGCTTATAGTATTGTCCTTTTATGTCTAAATTCTGTAACCATTTGGATCTTATCTTGGGAAAGGGTGTTAGGTGTTGGTCTAATCTAAGTTTCTTCCACACTAACTTCCAATTATCCCAGCAGTTTTTATCAAAGAGGGAGTTTTTATCCTAATAGCTGGACTCTTTTGGTTTATCAAACACCAGATTACTTTAATTGTTTCCTGCTATTATACCTAGTATACTCCACTGGTCCACCACTCTATTTCTTAGCCAATACCAAACAGTTTTGATGACTGATGTTTTATAATATAATTTTAGATCAGGTAGGGCTAAGCCACCTTCTTTTGTACTTTTTTTCATTAAGCTCTTGGAAATTCTTGACTTTTTATTTTTCCATATGAATTTACTTGCAATTTTTTCTAACTCATTAAAGTAATTTTTTTGGAATTTTGATTGGTAGGGTACTAAACAGTTTAATTTTGATAGAATTGTCATTTTTATTATATTCTACCTATCCATGAGCAGTTGATATTTGCCCAGTTATTTAAATCTGATTTAATTTGTGTGAGAAGTGTTTTATAATTGTTTTCAAAAAGATTCTGAGTCTGTCTTGGCAAATAGACTCCCAAGTATTTTATATTGTCTGAGGTTACTTTGAATGGGATTTCTCTTTCTAGCTCTTTCTGCTGTATCTTGCTAGACATATATAGAAAATTTGAGGATTTATGAGGGTTTATTTTATAACCTGCAGCTTTGCTAAAATTGCTAATTGTTTCCAGTAGTTTTTTGGATGATTTCTTGGTATTCTGTAGGTAGACCATCATGTCATCTGCAAAGAGTGAGAGTTTTGTCTCTTGCTTCCCAATTCTAATTCCTTCAATTTCTTTTTCTTCTCTAATTGCTGAAGCTAACATTTCTAATACAATATTGAATAGTAGTGGTGATAATGGGCATCCTTGCTTTACCCCTGATCTTATTGGGAATACCTCTAGCCTCTCCCCATTGAATATAATGCTTCTTGATGGTTTCAGATAGATACTGCTAAGTATTCTAAAGAACAGTCCATTTATTCCTACACTCTCTAGTGTTTTTAGTAGGAATGGATGCTGTATTTTGTCAAAAGCTTTTTCAGCATCTATTGATATGATCATATAATTTCTGATAGGTTTGTTGTTGATATAATTGAATATACTAACAGTTTTCCTAATATTGACCCAACCCTGCATTCCTAGAATAAATCCTACTTGATCATAATGTATTATACTAGTGATAACTTGTTGTAATCATTTTGCTAAGATTTTATTTAAGATTTTTGCATCTGTATTCATCAGGGAGATAGGTCTAAAATTTTCTTTCTCTCTTTTAACTCTTCCTGGTTTAGGTAGCAGCACCATATTAGTTTCATAGAAAGAGTTAGGCAGAGTTCCATCTTTCCCTATTTTTCCAAAGAATTTATATAGAATTGGAACCAATTGTTCCTTAAATGTTTGGTAGAATTCGCTTGTGAATCCATCAGGCCCTGGGAATTTTTTTAGGGAGTTCAAGGATGACTTGTTGAATTTCTTTTTCTGAGATAGGGTTGTTTAGGTATTTAATCTCCTCTTCATTTAACCTGGGCAATTTATATTTTTGTAAATATTCATCCATTTCACTTAGATTATCAAATTGGCATTGAGTTGGGCAAATAATTTTGAATTATTACTTTAATTTCCTCCTCATTGGTGGTGAGTTCACCTTTTTCATTTATGATACTAGCAATTTGGTTTTCTTCTTTTTTTAAAATCAAATTGACCAGAGGTTTATCAAATTTATTAGTTTTTTCATAATTCCAACTTTTGGTTTTATTTATTAATTTAATAGTTTTTTTGGTTTCTATTTTATTAATTTCTCCTTTAATTTTTAGAATTTTTAATTTGGCATTTAATTGGTGATTTTTGATTTGTTCTTTCTCTAATTTTTTTAGTTGCATGTTTAGTTCTTGATTTCCTCTTTCTCCCATTTATTGATGTAAACATTTAAAGCTATAATATATCCCCTGAGAGTCACTTTGAATGAATCCCATAGGTTTTTGTATGTTGTTTCATTATGATCATTATCTAGGATAAAATGATTAATTCTTTTTATAATTTGTTTTTTGGTCCACTCATTTTTTATTTTTATTTTTATTTAATTTAATTTTTATTTTTTTAATTTTTATTTGCAAGGCAAATGGGGTTAAGTGGCTTGCCCAAGGCCACAAAGCTAGGTAATTATTAAGTGTCTGAGCCCAGATTTGAACCCAGGTACTTCTGATTCCAGGGCCGGTTCTTTATCCACTATGCCACCTAGCTGCCCCTCACTAATTTTTTAAAATGAAGTTATTCAGTTTCCAATTTGTTCTGGATCTATATCTCCTTGGCCCAATATTGTATATGACTTTTATTGCATTGTGATCTGAGAAAGATGTATTCATTATTTCTGTCTTTCTGTAGTTGATCATTAGGTTTTTATGTCCTAGTACATGGTCAATTTTTGTATAAGTTCCATGTACTGCAGAGAAAAAGGTATATTCCTTTCTATCCCCATTCAGTTTCCTCCATAAGTCTACCATATCTAATTTTTCTAACAATTTACCTCCTTAACTTCTTTCTTGTTTATTTTATGATTTTATGTATCTAGATCTGATAGCGGGATGTTGAGGTCTCCCACTAGTAGATTTTTTCTGTCTATGTCTTCCCACAGTTCTTTCAGCTTCTCCTCTAAGAATTTGGATGCTATTCCACTGTGTGCATATATATTCAGTATTGAAAAAACTTTATTGTCTATGGTACATTTTAGGAGGATAAAGTTTCCTTCCTTATCTCTTTTAATGCTATCTATTTTTGCTACTGCTTTGTCTGAGATAAGGATTGCTACTCCTACTTTTTTTACTTCAGCTGAAGCAAAATATATTTTGCTCCAAACTTTTACTTTTACTCTATATGTATCTCTCTGCTTCAAATGAGTTTCTTGTAAGCAGCATATTTTAGGATTCTGTTTTTTAATCCACTATGCTATTCGCTTACATTTTAAGGGAGAGTTCATCCCATTCACATTCAAAGTTATGATTACTAATTCTTTATTGCCCTCCATGCTATCTTCCTTCTGTTTGTATTTTCCCCCCTTCCCCCCCCCTTTATCCATATTCCCCAGTATTTGGTTTCTGAATACCACACCCTTCAGTGTTTTTGCCCTCCTATATCACCCCTCCCCTTTCTTTACCCTTTCCCTTTTTCCCTTTTCCCTTCCCTTCCTTTTGTTGGTTCCCCCTTTTTTCCCCTACTCCCCTTCCCTTTCTCCATTCCCCCCTTCCCTTTTCCCCCTTTTAATACTTTAAAGGTTAGATGTTTTATAGGTTAACTGAGTATGTGTAGGTTGACTTTAAGCCAAGTCTGATGAGAAGAAGATTCAGGTGTTTCTCACCTGCTCCCTTCTTCCCCTCTATTACTATAAGTATTTTGTACCTCTTAGTGTAATGAGATTTACACCATTCAATCCCCTCCCTCCTCCGGTCTCTTTCCTGTCCCCCTTTTTTAAGGAGGTAATGTTCTTTTTAGATCATTCTACCTGAGTCATAGAAAATTCTGAGTATCTGTCACTTCTAGTTAAGTATATTCTATCTAATAGAGTTAAAATTCTTGAGAGTTATTAGAGTCTTTCTCCCAAATGGGGTTAAAGCCAGTTACATCCCATTAGAAAGCAATCTCATGGATAGATCATGAATGTCCATCATTTCTGGCTAGGTATATTCTCTCTGTTAGAGTTACAATTCTCAAGATTTATGAGAATCTTTTTCCCCATGCTGGGATATAGCCAGTTTCAACTTACTAGATAGCAGTTTTTTTTCCTTTTACCACCCCCCCTTTTTTTTACCTTTTCATGTGTCTCTTGAACCTCCTGTTTGATGTCCAAATTTTCTATTTAGCTCTGGTCTTTTCATCAGGAATTTTTGGAAATCTTCCATTTCATTAAACGTCCATCTTTTTCCCTGGAAGAGAAGGCTCAGCTTTGAGGGATAGTAGATTCTTGGCTGCATTCAAGCTCCCTCGCTCTTTGAAATATCTCATTCCAGGCCCTTTGATCCCTTAATGTTGATGCAGCCAGGTCTTGTGTGATCCTTACTGTGGCTCTTTGATATTTAAATTGTTTCTTTCAGGCTGCTTGTAGGATTTTCTCTTTTATCTGATAGTTCTGAAATTTTGCCACAACATTCCTTGGTGTTTTCATTTTCGGATCTTTTTCTGGAGGGGATTGATGTATTCTTTCAATAACTACTTTGCCCTCTGGTTCCATGATATCAGGGCAGTTTTCCATCACTAGATCCTGTAATATTAAGTCCAGGCTTTTTTTCTCTTCAATGTTTTCAGGAAGTCCTATAATTCTCAAGTTGCCACTTCTCGATCTATTCTCAAGGTCAGTGGTTTTGTTGATGAGGTATTTTACATTTTCTTCTATTTTTTCTATTTTTTGATTTTGTTTAACTGGCTCTTGCTGTCTCATGGAGTCATTAGTTTCTGCAGACTCCATTCTTTTTTTTAGGGAGGAGTTTTCTTCATTAACCTTTTGCAACTCCTTTTCCAATTGGTCAATTCTACTTTTGAAAGAGCTTTCCATTTGACCAATTGAGGTTTTGAGAGAATTATTTTCTTTTTGCATTTGCCCAATTGAGGATCTGAGAGAATTATTCTCCTTTTGTATTTTTCTAATTGATGATATGAGAGATTTATTCTTATTTTGTAATTGTCCAATTGAGGATCTGAGAGATTTAGTCTCCCTTTGTAGTTGTCCAATTGTATTTTCTAAGGATTTGTTTTCTTGTTGCGAGGTATTAATTGTCTCTCCCAAATTTTCCAATTGATTTTTAAGCTCTTTCCTTATTTCTTCAAGGAAGTCTTTCTGTGCTGAAGACCAGATCATATTCTCCTCAGAGGTTCCAGGTCTTTCTGAGTTAGGGTCTTTCCCTTCCAAGAATTTTTCTATGGATCCACCTTTCCGCTGATCCTTCTTCATTTTGCTAAGACCTTGAGTTGGGGAGGAGTTGGTTCACAGGGGCTTGGGATCACTAAAGGCTTTACTCACTGAGTGCAATTTCTCTGGCTGGCCAGTAGGAGGTGCTGGTTGCTTTTTCTGGAGTGTCTGTGACCTTGATTGAGGCCTTTTCCCTTTGCTTGAAGGGCTGAGTTGGAGCTATTGAATTCTTTTGCCTTCAATCAATGGTGGGCTTTACTCTAGCCTGAGGTCACTCCTCTGTCAATTGTCAGCTGGGCTGTTTCTTAGGCTCACACACCTGGGCCTGAGGCAGAATTAGTCTGCAAATATTTGTTCTGGGAAGAGGCCTCAGCTGCAAAGGAGGGGTGGACTCAGAGTTCATCAGACCAGAGCAGCCCAGGGATGGTGTCCACAGCTCTCCTGCACCGGACCCCCCCCCCCCCACCTCGGAAACTCCAAGCTCCAGAGGGACAGCACCAACACCAGTGCCTCTGCTCCCTAGTTGACTCAAGCCCCTGCCATCTAGCTCCACTGCTGATCCAGCAGGACTGGCTCTCGGGCCCTCAGACTCCCAACTCCAATTCAGCTGCTAATCTGGCTTCTATTGGAGACAAATCCTGAGGTAGATGTTCTTTCTCCTGGCTTTTCTTTCTGGGTCGGATTTCTGTTAAGAGGTTTTTTCATATGATAGATGGCGAAAGATCAGAAGACTTTAGAACTGTGCCTGTCTTCTCTCAGCCATCTTGGCCAGAAAGGAGAACTTTCAAAGTATGGTTTGCTCTCAAATACTTCTGTTTTCCACAAACAATGATGATGGAAGACATTCTATACCCCCTTCAGTCAATTGTGTCACTGTGAAGATAAAGTCTTATGTAGAATGTTGTTTGTAAAAGCCCCCTTGTTCCATGATCATATTTTCCTCAAAAGAATACTCAGTTTATCAAATACAATGTAATCCCCAAACTACCTGGAACAAAAAAGCTTTCAGTATATAGTATCCTGTCAAAGGAGAACAATAGCTTATGGGAATTTGATGAGGTACTTATCATCCCTGCTATAATATCAGCTATTGGTATTTAAATGAGAATGCTTTAAGTGAGGTTGAAGAGGATGAGTTTACTTGTAACTATACAATAGCCATCTCTGCAAAAACCTACTGAACATTAATTATAAAAGATCTTAATAGCACTTGTTCCAGAACTGCCTACCTGAATCCTATTGAAAAAATAAGAATATGGGGCAGTTGGGTGGATAAAGCAAAAGTCCTGGAGTCAGGAGGACCTGAATTCAAATGTGGCCTCAGACACCTAGCTGTGTGACCTTGGGCAAATCACTTAAGCCTATCATCTTACAAAAACCAAAAACATGTAAATAAACAAGAATAGATTGAATTGTTAGCAAAACAGCTGGTATTTGGAAAGTTCTTTAAGGTTTACAAAAATTTATTTGAGAGAGTGAGACTACCACATGATCTTTATTTTCTTAAATAATTTATCAATATTTTTTGCTATAGAGATATTGCTTCCTATTGACATGTTTCAATCGAATTTCTCCTGGTTGTTCACAATAACTATAAAGTTATTATTAATTGCTAATTTATAATTAGTATAAATAATTACTGTTAATAACTGTAAAGATGCAAAACCAAGCAAAAGAAAGAAATATATTGACCTTGATATATGAAGTATGCCTTGTTCCACACTTTTGTCTAATCCCTGCCAAGGAAAGGAAAGTATGTATGTCAGCCTCACTTTCAGTCACTCAGGTCTGCACATTGAAGGCAGAGTTCTGTTACTATTGAATGAGTTTTTGTTCACATTATTGCCATTGTATAAATTGTTCTCCTACTTCCATTCACTTCATTCACAAGAAATACATACCAGAGTCACCATTAAATACCAGAAAATCCTTTTTTTTAATGAAGTAAGGTAAATACAATGTTAGATTCATTTTTGTAGTCATGGTAAACATTTAAACAATTTAAATATGGTAAAAAGAAGAGACCTTGACTTTCAATCCTAGACCTTGACTTTGGATTCCTTTTCTACTAACATTTTATACTTAGTGACCTTGAGCAAGTCTTTATACCTTAATTTCCTTATCCATAAAATGAGAGTATTGGACTCAATCATCTTAAAACCCTTTTGCCCCTAAATAAATATGATCCTATAACTAAATAATCTCTATGTTCCCTTCCAGGTCTAAATCTGTGAGCTTTGATATATAAAACTTTGCTCTGTCAGCATTTAGAACCAGACTATAAGACCAGCATCTATAGAAGGCTTAATAGTGCTTCCTTCATATTTTAAAAATAATTTATTTCTAAAAGAAATTAATACACGTTAAATTAAGCATAAAGTAGATATGAATGACACATTATAGAAAGGATATGATTTGAGGAGCTAGGAAATTCACATAAAAACTGTTTATTCTCACATTTCTTCACATAGAACTGCTGCATTGAGTAATTAAAGCAAATCATGTCACTCCCTCCCCTCCACCCCCCTTTCTACAGAAACTTTTGAAAACAAGGGCAAGCCTCTGCTACAGTCAAATATCAGCCAGAAGCAATGATTAGAGATAGAGCACAATGCAATTAAGTTATCTAGATGAACAAAACAGGATGAGCTCCTAGTATCCTCTCCTTAAATTTTCCTGACTCCCAGTCAAAAAATGCACAGAATATAATCAACAAGTTATTGATCTATTTTATTCAGTATCTTTATGTAGTATAAACAAGGAGCCATACAATCAACTGAAGTAAAGAAGACTCATCCTCTTGAATTCAAATCTGTCCCTACTTATTAACTATGTAACCCTGGATAAGTCACTAAATTCTGTTTTTCTCAGTTCCTCATCTGTAAAATGAGCTGGAGAAGGATATGCAAACCATTTCAGTGTCTTTGCCATGAAAGCTCAAAATCAGGTTGCGAAGAGTCAAACACACCTGAAAATGACTGAAGAGCCAGGCACTTTAAAAAGCCAAACTTTGGGGAGAGATTCCAAGATTTAGGATGCTTTGTATAGGAGCCTTGAGGGTAGGAGGGAAGAGACTCTAAAACTAAGGTAGGATAAAAACTCAAGGGGACCTGCATGAAGCTTTTTCTAATATGGAAATACCAGACTTGAAGTTTGCCTTCACTACACATGTATCTCATCACCATTGTGCTCTAAATTTGAATATATCCTTTCCATATACACCCTTAACCTTCTTGTTGAGAGCAGGTGTGTCTACTGACTGATGGGTAAGATACTGATGGAGCTTTAGGGTAATTACTCCCAGGGCTACTTGAAGAACCTTAGGTAGCAGTGACTCTTCTGAAAGCTCAACTCATCAGACCAAGGTGGTGGAGGGGGTAATTCCAGAGAGTATTTTACACCCGCATAGTTTTTTTTTGATATGTTGGCTCCCTTTGCACAATAGTAAGCTCCAGTTTTTTTTCTCTTTTGTCTAATGTCTATGCCTTTTACTGATCTCTGTAGCCATATGGTGATAGTAAAAACTATTTGCAAATATGTCAGAAAACACAGAACACTCCAGACTTTCAAGAATGCTGAACAATATTAGCTCCAATAGCATCATCCTTTAGCTAAATAATTCACATTTATATATTTTATTTAAATTTACAATGTACTTCTCACCACTGTGAAGTAGTACAATTATGCTGAGTGTGAGTCTGTATGACTTCACCAGGTCTGTGGCTTTATCATTTTTTAGTTTAGGTTTATTTTGGCATTGAACTTTCAGTGAAGATTAGAGCCTTCCCTGCAGTTCAGACTTAGAATGTTGCCTGAGGAACTGAGAGGTCAAGCTAATTGTCAAGGGTCATCCAGCCAGTTTGTGGCAGAGCCTGGACTTGAGCCCTGGACTTTCTGAGAGATGACCTGCTCGCGCTCTCTCTCTCTCTCTCTCTCTCTCTCTCTCTCTCTCTCTCTCTCTCTCTCTCTCTCTCTCTCTCTCTCTCTCTCTCTCTCTCTACTATGCCATGCTGCTTCACAGGTACTCTTTTCTCTTTCTTATAAATTAGGGAGTTGAATTCTGAACTGAAAGGTGAAGTAAATTGCCCATATCTACCCAGCTACTGGACCTCAAAACTGATAAAAAAGATCTTGATCCTGTAACTCCAATCATGTATTGGTCTAGAGCCAGAAATAACCTCAGAAGTCATATAATCTCATCCCCCTCATTGTACATATGAGGTATATTAAATATCTTTTCCAAAGTCATAGAGATGTGAAGCATAGGAGGCTGGATTTGAACCCAGGTCTCCTGATTCCAGAACCAGTGCTTTGCACTCACTGTATCATACAACTTTCCACTTCAATGAGGCACAATTATGTGTACACTTGGACTGATCACTGAAGAGAGAATTTGTATCTCTCCTTTATGTCACAGTCTTTTCTAAATCATTTTTATTATAGAAAAGGTTAATATTATTCCAGAAATATCTTACTTGCAAATTGAGTGAAACTCATTGACATAGATGTTGAAAAAATGTAAAGTTCTTGTAGGAGAAAATGAAACTGTATTATTATATGGGTACTTTTCAGTCCCCCAAATCTTTCTACCTGAATTATAAATCTTTTCATGCATGTCCCAAGTTGTGTAGAAAGCAACGGCGGGGGGGGGGGGGGGGGGGGGGGGGGGGTGAGGACTTGTGGGGGAAGAGAGGGATGGGCTGATGGCCATATCCTATATACTCCATGATGCTACCACCCACGTCTAGACCCACCTCTGAGAACTAAGGAGTATAACCAACCCAACACCACCCTCTAAGTCAAATAGCATACTCATAAAGCAAAACATTAATCATTTACAAAAGGAAAATGCACCCAGACTCAGTTGCTCCCTGAAGTTAGGGTGGTCTGTTCTGATGAAGTCCTACAGATGCTATCAATCACAGAACTGATGGGAATGGACTTAAATACCAGCATATAAATCTTGTTTGTCCCTATTTATACATTTTGGTTGAAAGCAGATCTAGAATGGAAAGAGACTGTATAGGCTTCAGAGCTATTGGCTACAGCTTCTCTACCCTCAGCCCCACAATCCAACCCTCCTCACTTTATTTGTAAGTACTTGTGAACCTGTCCTAAAGCTTCTCTTAACAAGCAAAATTTAAATGAAAATAAATAGGTAACTCTAGGATAAATTTTAAAATTTTAGGCTTATGGTTCAATTTTCAAAATATATGTCACATATCCATAGTGTGAAAAAATAAATAAAATTGCCCTCTTCTAAAAATAAAACTTAGGAAAACATACATTTATTTAGCACAGTGTCTCTAGATGACCATTGCTTCCACCACCACATGGGGTACTCACCTTTTGGAATCTCCTTCAGAGTCTGTGGTACATCCCTAATAGCAAATCTTTATACTTTATTGATGGATTTGATTTTTGGAAATTGCTGACATTCATTCAGAATCAAAAGTTCTGGATCAAGTGGATGATCAAGTTGGGTAATGTTCTGAGATAAAAAATTAAGTGATGGAAAGAAATCAACATAATGTTACATAAACTAAAAAACTAAAAAAAGAGCTCCAAATTTACTGTGATCCATGGAAGACTTGTTGGAATCTGAGTTACAGCCTTTTAAGGTGTCTACTTAGAATGAGGTTATGCTCTATTTGTTAAAGATCAATTAAATCATATTATAGCCATACCTGAAACATGTACATGTTAATTTGGACCCCTGAGGCCAGCTTTTGGAAACATAAATTGGAAAATGAAGTTGTAGACAAGTACTTTCCTACTAAAATTCATTTTCTCTTAATTATTATGTGATTTGTTTATGTAGGTATAGGCATGGCAGGAATAGTTTCACATTTAGGAATATGATGTATATTTTTCTTGTAAATTTGTTCCTAAGTCAAAAAAACTTAAGCAGCTTGAAGATATTTAATATTTTCTCAACTACTTATTAATGGCTGATATGGAGATAGGGCAGTGCTTAAAAAAATCCCATTACAAGATTTATCAGTTCTTATATCTAATCAAATTTTAGTGTGGAAAGAGTCATATATATTGCATATAATAGATGTGGAACAAAGGGCTTAGAATTTCCCAGAGAATTTAAGGTCTACTGCTTGTGAATAATTTTACTTTAAATCCTGAAAGATGTTACAATTATGTGTGTGTTTGTGTGAATGTATAACAAAAGAAAATTTAGACTTCATTGTCTGAGCCCAGGAAAAAATAATTAGGATATTCTTTAAATGTTTGTTGCACATAAAAAACTTTAAATAATGCTTTTCAGGCATATATGTGTGTGTGTGTGTGTGTGTGTACATATATATATATGTACACACACACACACACACAAATATGTATATATAAGTATACATATGTTATTAGAAATCATGTGTCAGCCTAAGATGTTTCAATATCTGCAACTGCGGATGAATTTCACATATTAATTAAACAGCAAGTCCTTCTGGGGAGGTTACCTTGCCTAACTTTGAATAGGCAATCTGTGGAACAAAAGAACTCTAAATCTAAATCAAGGTCCCTGATCAGAAGGATACCACAATTGCATGTCTTGCAGATAACTGATCAAATCAGTCTACTGCTCAAAAGTCTTCAGTGTTTCCAGTTTTGGAGTCCATTATTTCCTTTTATATTTGCCTTTGCTATTATGCTCTGACCAATCTGAACTACTTCCCTTTATTTTCCTGCCTCCACACTTTTGGCTCATTTGATTTACTTTGCTTGGAGTGTGCTCTCCCTGCTCTCTTAATTTTACCTCTCAAAATCTTCCCCATCTTTTGAGTATGGATCAAATATTTCTTCCCTCAGAAGTCCATTCCTGATGCTCCCCAGTCAGATGAAGTCTATATCTCTTCTGAACCCCCCCTGAACATTTTGGGTATACTACTTATGAAACCTAATGAGGATAACCCTGTCATAGAGTTCTTTGTGAGCTCATCTCATCTCTACTACTAGACCAACTGTAGATTCTTCAAAGTTGGGGTTACCTCATTATCATCTTTGAGCCCCACTCTTTACACACAGCAATTACTCAAATGTTGATTGACTGACTTGATTGAATTACTGGCCCAAGCTCAGCATTTCTACATAACAATTGTACTCAAAACACAGGGTCTCATTGAAGCTATATAATAATTATCCTTCACAGTAGAAAGATAGAAACAGAACACTAATTGGAAATAAATTTATTTTTTAATGGGGAAAAATGAATAACTTCAATTGAAATTACTGGAATAATTTTAGGCAAATAGAATATAGCTCTTCAAATTGGAAGCTGGCCATTTTTATTTGGTCATTTACAGGTGAGAAGATGTTTTTTAAATAGCTAAAAGACTCCATTCAGTGCCTACTAAGTTAGGATACCCAAAAAGGATATTTTGTATCCTCTTGATTTATCTATAGAATGTCCTATAATTATCCTCATAACCTTTCCTGATGTGTTGTGTGGAATCAGTAAAAATCACATCATGATAACTTGGTAAGTGGATAAAACATATAATTTTTCTTTGCTGAGAAGCTAGAAGGAAACATGGAAAATAACACAAAATGTTTTCAATTTATGTCCATTATTTATATTATAGATTCAAAATTAAGTTTTAACTTTTCACCCTCTTAATTAGGATGTTGTCTGTGACTGAATTCTGTCCCAGAATAATAATCCACCTTCCATTTCTGAAAGACTTTTAAGTTGCCTAGCAAATATAAATATTCTCAAGTCAAAGCCCTACTTCTACTACTCTGGCCCTTTTCAATTACCAATTTTTTTTTTTGTGGAAATCTGATAATAGCAGTTGAAATACCAGTTAAAAATCTAGTAATATAGTTTATTCCCTCTGAATGCTAACATTACATATAAAAGCCTGAGTAACATAATTTTCTTTATTCAGAACCACTCAACTATGGAATCTTGAGTTCTTTAAGCCCTTCTAAAGGTATGATCAGTATGCGTAGGAAAAGTCAAGTCTGTTACTTAACTTTGCAAGAGTGCTCCTCAAAGCATTAATAGCCATATTGCCTTGTTAATAAACTTCAGCCAAAATACTTTCAGAGATAATTTGATTAAAAAAAAGAATAAAAAACACCGAAGCTGAAATATTGCTTTTATGAGCAGTAAGATCATTTCAGCATGTGCTTTTTTAATCGACTGAAATACATATATTTTAACAGAAAACACAGATGAATTAGCACTCTCCCATATCATCACATCAATAAGCGTGACTATTCCTTTTTAAACTCTTTTCAAATATCTGTCTTGCTCTAACTTCAGGGGAAGAAAACAACTTTTTACATAAAATACTTGCTATTTTTTCACTTTGGAACTTATCTGTCTGACTCTGTCTTCTTAAACATAATTACCTGCAAGTGAATGGCAAACTATATAGATCAATACATAGAGCAATTGTAGTTAGCTCAGGGGCCTGTGAAATTAATGTAAATGTCACAGGGGTAGACCCTGGGCTCTGGATCTGTTCTTTATGTAAGGGAGGTTGGATACTAATATATGATAAAAATGTTAACCTGAAAACCATAACTGGGGATTATAATAATCAATCAATTCTGAATCCTGATTTTTAGATAACTTAGAAAGCAAGGTTTAGAAAGGATCTAAAATTCTAGTAATTATAGTTGATGTTTTAGAGTGCTTTATAGTTGGCAAAATTTTATTTACATGTATTTTATTTATGATTTATATATTATATATCAAATAGAACTATAGGAACATTTTTATATATAATAAAACTCTTTGTCTACATATATATGTAAATGCAGAGAGAGAGAGAGAGAGAGAGAGAGAGAGACAAAGACAGCAATTTGATCTTCACAACAACTCTGTATGTCAATTATTCAGGTACTATTTGCCCCATTTAATAGAGGAGAAGACTGAGGTTAAATGGCTTACCTATGTTCATAGATCAAATACATATAAACTCACCTTTTCCTAGGTCATCTACCTGTAGTTCTCTAAGACACCTATCAACATTACAGAGCTTGACTTTTTCTCACTAAAATCTTCATCCCTACTTGCAGGGGAATTTACTGACTCCAAGTCCCACATTTATTCATTATACAACATTGCCACTCAAGAATGCTATTTACCTGACAAAGTGATGAGAGAAGTGACTAAAGTTGTTCTTAAGTTTCATCTCTCCGAAAATTGACCTCATCTACCCTCATCTTTATGACAACAGTTCAGGATAATGGACATATCTAAATGATGGTAGACATCAATACATATAATATGGTAGAAATCATATCATATAATTTTGAAGATAAAAATTCATGTATTTATCAATATCATAAATTTGGCTATATATCAACATACAAGAATACACATATAGGGTAATATCGAGTACCATGGGGAAGGGAATAGAAAGATCAAAATTGGTCTTGAGATGGAGGGCAAAAAAGTTTGAGAAGGGGAACTTTGTTTCCCCTTACCTCCTAATCATTAAAGACATTGGGGGTGAATGACAATACCAAACCATAACATTCAAAAAATAATCTTTTCATAACTATATTTCTTAAACTAATGAGAGGTTGCATAGACTTTAAGACTTAAAAAAGCCCTTTCCTTAAAAACAACACTTTCAAACAAGCAGAAAAAGATAACATTATTTTCATTTTTATAGGTGAAAAAACCAAGGCTCAAAAAGGGTTAACATAGTAGTAAAAGTAGTAAAAGTAGTAAAGTAGTAAAAGTCAGATCTGGGAATTCAAACCCAGGTTTCTTAGTTTCCAAATCCAGCACTCTGTTCAACTTTGTAGATTATCATGAATTATATTAACTTATTGTGAATTGTCTCAGTTATATCATTCTGGGAACAAAGTTATTAAGTACACACAATTGGAATCATGCTAGTTCCTCAGATAGAAATTAATCACTGAAAAAAATGTCTCTCACATTCATGGAGTTTGCCTTCTAAGGTATTGACACTAATGTATATTACCTGTTTAGCATCATAGACTTCATTAGGGAAATAGGTACAAAATATAGTCCATTTCCTTCCTCTACAAAAAAAAAAAAGCATTTTCTGGGTTTTACTTTGAAAGTAAAGAATAATGGTCTTAATTCCCATCATACTTCATTTCTAATACTTATTAGCATCAAGTTTCAGAAAGACCTAGACAAGAAACCAGATAAGATAGAAAATTAAGTCAGACAAAATAGTAAGATATATTTGAAAATATTCCCCTATTGACTGTTTTAGCTTAAAATAATATAACCCACCAAAACCAATTCTAAAAAGACTGAGAATAGTTGTCATCATATCAGTGCTTGCCATGATGAAATACTAATAATAATATGTTATTTCTAGAATAATAAGTTCTAGAGAAAATGGCTGAAAAATAAGTGAAAATATAAGTTTTCATGGTGAATTCCTTCCATTACTTGCTTTTTTCACAAAGAAAAATGTTCTTAGAGCATCTATTGGTTAGTGCACTGTCATGGGCTTTTAACTGTCAACTAATATGAGGAATCAGAGAGAAATGTCATCATACTTTAAAGATGAAAATAAAATATATTCACAAATTTAGAAATTAGCCAGTAATTGAAATGATCATGGCAATGTTTTAACTGATGACCAATGAACTCTTTTCTTGCAAACGGCTCATAGAGCATTAATTACACGTCATATTATAAATATGGAGAGCTAAGATCAGTCTTGCCCTTGGGACTCCTTGGTTGAATGCAGCTTGGCAAGTAGTTTTTGAAAACCATTAGGCTGCAGAAATGCTACTTGGTCAGTAATTTTTGCATTGGCCCCTCCCCCTTTCTCATTACTGTCCTTGCCCCTCTAAGCCATGGTATTTCCTTATACTATTCCCCTCACCACTAGGATCTGAGAACATGGCAGACCCAAACTTACTTCCCATTAGAATAGGTTCTATAAACAGAAAATAGCCAGGAAAAATGGAGTGTTTTATATTTTTTTCTGATCAACATTTCTCCTTCGGTTTGATTTTCATTTGACTTCTCCTGATTTCTTTTGCACCTTTAAGCACAAGGGTCACAGTTACAAGTAATCACTAATATAGGGCAGCTCTACATAACAGAGCAAGCAATGGTTTCAGGATTCCTTATGAATGTGATTGGACTAGTTTCATATTGCTGGTTAAGAGGAGAAAGAGAAGGGGAAATTTATTAAGCATGCCAAACACTGCTAAGCACTTAACAAAAATTATCTCATTTAGTTGAAGCCTTTTCAATCTGAAGGAACAGAGCTCCTGTGTGAGTAGGAACTTTTCAGTTGGATCTAAGCCACATTACTGAATGTTGAAAGTGGAACAGTATAGTATGAAACAGATAAAGTGCCATAGAAGATATCAGCAAAATTTGAGGAGGTCAAGAATGAGGGAGAATTGGGGCAAGGCTGTAAGAATTCCACATAAAGGTAAACAGGCATTCAAATTTTATAAAGAATTTCTCAATTTGTTATACTCAGTAGTCTGTAAGTAAAGGTGTAAGTATATGTTGACACCTAGTCCTGGATGACCAAGGTTGCTCTCAGGCTTCATCTCTCTGTTGTAATTAATCTCATTTATCCACCTTCATTTTTCTCAATAACAATAGCTATGATCAAGGCCATCTTTTAGTGATGGTAGGCATCAATACATGTAATATGATAAGAATAATATTTTCTTTTTCAGAAAAGCACACAGCAAAAAGTACCTTTTGTGTCTAGAATCACTTGGAATATCATTTAAGTAGCAGGGATATCTTTATTATTGAGCAAAAGCTTTTATAGCTATCAAGAAGTATGGGAAGAAAAGTGAAGGAGAATGAATGAAAACTGACTTTGAGCAGTTGCCTTAATTCTACTTCAATATCATTTCTAGCCCAAGCTTCTCTTAACACACACAGAGGAGATTAGACTTAAGCAATTACAGAATAATAGAATAATTCTTGTATTGGAATCCCTTCAAAAGAACTTCAAAATTTCATAGAAGCTGTAACATACCTTAAGTTGACATTTAATGAAATACAAAACCATTTTTCCCCCTGGAGCCCAAAAGTATATTAAAAAGCAGTATCAGAGTGGGTAGCCATACAGTATCAGGCTAGTATCTTTCTTGACCTTGTACATTTTCTGCCCTTTATATACTTCATTGTATTACTAGAAAGGATTTTAGAGGTAAGCTAGTTTAATCTACAATGCATATTTTACAGAAGAGCAAAATAAGGTTTTGTACAATGAAGTAATTTATCTAGGGTTACACTAGTTTTAAGTATCAGAGATAGTATTTCAGCCCGGGCAAGTCTCTTGAAGTCTTTTTTGAGTTCTGAACATAGTTTAGAATTTCTTATAGTTCAAACACGGTATTAACTCAAGTTTTCCTTTGCTGTTCTCTGAAAATAGTTTGTGATACAACTAAATAGTGTAAACAAAATGGAAAGGTCTGTTTCATCAAATAAAACATTTTCAAGCTCTTTAGAAATACACATGAACTTGGTACCAGTGGTGGGGCAGGAAGCTAAAATGAAGTTAGTCTTTAGTAGGTAGGTGGCATAGTGGATAGAATACAATGTCTGAAGTCAGGAAGACTATCTTCTTGAGTTCAAATTTGGCCTCAGGCACTTCCTAGCCCTGGGACCCTTGGTAAGTCACTGTTTGCCTCAGTTTCCTCATCTATAAAATGAGTCAGAGAAGGAAATGGAAAATTAATCACTTTGCCAAGAAAACCCCAAATGGGATCACAAAGAGTCAGACATTACTGAAATCACAGAACAATAACAAAAAAATAGATTTAGGTATGCTAATTATTTCAATGGCACACTCTGGCAATACAAATGATGATCCCTTCATACTTTATCATATGGACTTTATGTGTTTTTACTTTAAAAATTCAACATTAGGTGGTCAAATTTGTGGTTTTTAGTTCTAAGAACTTAGATATAGAGCACAGACTATTTGCTAGCCCTGTGTTCAAAACCTTTCCAGCTGTATAGGACTGAGACAGGAAGTAGGGAGAATCATATCATTCCTGCTTTAGACCTCAAAGGTTTTTAGCCAAGAACTAAATGTAAATAATCATTATTTTTAAAGCCCCACCTCTACTAGTTAATGTAATATTCACCTGTAACTTCATTGGAATTGTTATGAGTACATGCCTGAATATTTGAAATATCTAGATTTTTGTCAGGATGGGAAGATTGCAAACCTTCTACACTTTAATAAAGAATCTTCAGTATTTTCTGTTGTGAAAAAATCCATCATCTTGTACCTAACTTGGGAATGATTTCCCCAAATGACCTAATGAGTTTGGTTTCTAGGATATCTGATCTGATATATATATATATATTCCAGAAATATGCCATCCCCCCAGCACAACCTTAGAGAACCTAATGTTACCTAATTCCATAATCATGCTCTGAATTGGGATTTGAATAAAGAACTATATGTATTTAAGAATAATGAAGTAATGGGGCAGCTAGGTGGCACAGTGGATAGAGCACCAGCCTCAGAGTCAGGAATACCTGAGTTCAAATCCAGCCTCAGACACTTAATAATTACCTAGCTGTGTATCCTTGGGTAAGCCACTTAACCCCATTGCCTTGCAAAAAAAAAAAAAAAAACTAAAAAAAAGAATAATAAAGTAAAATTTCCAGTCATCTACAATTTATACTATTAATTCAGTTGAACTTTTACCTCAACAATCTAAATCCATGGGATTTTATATATACATATATGTTGCTTTAAGTAAATACAGGACTAGATGCTGGCTAATATTCAAAACAGTTGGGGAACTACTAGAGAATGTTTCAATTATTGTCTTATTTACATGTGAATATATTTTTACCAAAAATATTTCCACTTCATTCAAGCTATCATCAGTAAATTACCTTATTTTTGAATTTATCAAAATGTGTTCACTTCACATTCTTTCTATTTCACTCTAGTGGTCTAAGCTCAATGACCCTTACTTTCTTGTGCTGATGAATACCATTAAGGTCTAAGCTGACTCTTAATTACTTTAATGATAGTTTTGGTATAGTTATTCCCTATACAACCACAATACTATCTCAATAGATTTTAATGTTTTTAAGACTTCTTATTTTAATATAAACAGTAATCATCAACTAACATCAACAGTTTTAGATTCAATGAAGGACAAAAAGAGGGACTGTATGTGAAAACCATGAACTTTTATTATATAGGTTATTTTTAAGTGTATAATAATACATGACTAATAAGATGGAAAATTAGACATTTTCTCTGTTCCTCACAATCTCTCCAACCTTTTTAAAATAGTAATTATGAAAGGGAGATAAAGTGATTTCATATATCTGTACAGCTAGGATACCAAGAACTAGGAAGTAATATGAGAAGCCAACAGAGAAGGCTAATCCCTAACCACTAAGAAGCTCAATCAGCAACCCTTCCACCACTGTCCACTCTGTTATCACAGAATTTCATAAGTCAGCTTAGTTTGAAACAGAAGAAAGAAGAAGAGGAAGAAGAGAAGTTGAGGAGGAGAAACTGCTAGCTGAGACTTCAACAGTACTGTGGCAGTACAGAGCTCAACTAGAGAAACAAGAAACAAGTCAAGTCAGAAAGGACAGATGTGAATGACTGTGACAAAAAACTCAACCTATAGGAAATAGCCAGGCATATCTACCTGGAATCAGTAACCACAGAAGCCATTTAGGACAAATTGAAATAAGTGAAATGTGAGTTACACAGTAGTGTGGAAGGAGGCAGTCCAAAGGTCCATTCCTAAAGGAAAGTGCAATCAAAGGGGACAGAGTTAGATAGTGAAAAATAGAAAATTATTAGAAAATGGCTAAAATAACCAAAGATCTCAAGAGGAAGAAGACTCAGATAAAGAGTTTGAGGATAAGCAGAAAAATATGCAAGAATGATATTAATAACAGGAGTTTGGCTTCCAGATCAACTAAAAGTGTCCAGAAATTTATGAATAAGTATTGAAGATGGAAAAAAATGAATCATGAACTATTGAAGAAGAAAAGCCTAAAGATTCCCAAAAGAGCATGAAAAAATAGCAGGTTGTACATGAATGGTATAAAAGAGAAGAAAGCAAAACAAATCAGCAAAATGGCAAAATTTGAATTCACAATGTCAAGTCTCACCAAAGGAACAAACAAAAAAAATAATATAATGATTGAGAATTCAAATATTCAAATACTCAGAAATAAAGAATAATCTGAAAAAAGAGAAGCAAAAAAACCATTAACATTAAAAGAAACAATACAAATATGGCACATTGATCTTGAAGATAGGGTACATAGCAACTACTTAAGGATTTTACGTCTCCCAGATAATATGATAAGTAAAAAAATTTGAATATAACAACAAAAGAAATAAGGCTCAGAACTTTTGAACATGGAAAACAATATACCAATCAGAAGAATCCAAAGATCACTTACAGAAAAAAAGATAAATATGTGTTACAAGCTCCAAGACACACTATTATTAAATTTAATATTTTCACTTATAACAAATTTTTCAAGTATTCAGGGGAAAAATAATCAACTACAAGAGAAAAGAAATTCAAATAATAAAATATTCTTCACCCATAGAAAACTGTAAGGAATGAAATTATGTATTCCAAAGAGCATAGGATCTCAAGTTTGAAACAAAAATGAAATAACTTACAATATCAACCAATCATTACTGGGAATAAAGCTAGATGATGACTAAAAAGGAAGAATTCAAAGCATTCCTAGAATGGAAATAAAAGTCTTCCCTCATCTCTCTTCTTATTTTCCTTTTCACCAACTTCCTGATTCTCTGTCCAATCAAGAAGAAGAAAACTCAAGGACCTTAAACACTGAAAGTTAAATCAATAGGAAAAACAGTTATAACAAAAGGGAAGATGACTTCTAGAAGTAGTAAATTAGTTTAGGCATCTAGGAATAAGTACTGAAATATACAGGAAAATGATCTAATACTTGATGAGACAGGACCCAATGGAATTTGAGAATAGGAAAGCACAACTTGCTATTTCTGAGTCACTTAAAAAGAAATGAGAATTATGAGAGCAGAATATTTGTCATGCTCAGAAAAAATAATGAATAGAAAAACTTGAATTTACAATGGCAAACCTCACCAAAGAAACAAAAATGAAAAAAAAAAATTGGGAATGCAAATAAAAATGTGATAAACAGAAATAAAAAGAGAAAAAAAAATAAAGAAAATATGCCCACCCTGCAAGAAAAGCATATAGATCTCAAACACAGAGTTTATAGTCATCCTTAGGATAGTAAGTCTCGCAGAAGAAAAGCACAGGAAAAGTCTTTCCAAAAAATAAAAACAACATTATAATGTAGGAAATAATAGAAGAGAATTGTCCAGAACTTCTAAACATAGAAAATGAAATTCCATTCAAAAGAATTCATGGATTGACAACCTCCAGGAAAAAAAGCAAAAACACCAGCAACAACCACAAAAAGAATCAAGGTTACAAACTCAAAGACAAAAATAACAACAAAAAAGCTTACAAGCTCAAAAATTTAATAATTCATTTCAAAAACAATTTCTAGATGTCTTCAGGAGAAAGACTTTCAAGTACAAATTACAGTTGAAAAACAAGATTATTTTTCACCCACTAGAAAAAGGAGGAGAGAATGGAACATCTTCTGAAGCTCAAGATACAACCCAGGTTGACCTATCTGGGGCAAATAATGGTTGGAAATA